>NC_086324.1:54665067-54862567 GCF_036172605.1 Pelobates fuscus
GACGGTAATTTCCTATATGTCTGAACATCCGATAGTAGTCTCTCTGCCTCCCTTATATACTTGTCTTTTGATAAGACTACAACCCCCCCCCCCCTTGTCTGCTGGCTTAATGATAAGGTCTTCATTCTGTTGTATGTTTTTTAAAGTTTTTATTCCATTGGAGGAAAGGTTTTTTTGATATTTATTGGTGTGTTTGATTTTGCTAACTTCCTTCATCACCATCGTCTCAAAAGTCTGTATTTCACTAGAGATCATATTTTTAGGAAAGAATTTAGATTTCTCTTTGAGATTACTATGTATGAATGGGGAGACGGAGTTTTGTTCTATAGTGTCACTCCTATTGTGAAAAAACTTTTTCAAACATAGTTGTCTAATAAAACGATTAAGATCAATAAAAAATTCAAAAGGTTTAAAATCAGACGTCGGTTTAGATTTTAAACCTTTTGAATTTTTTATTTATCTTAATCGTTTTATTAGACAACTATGTTTGAAAAAGTTTTTTCACAATAGGAGTGACACTATAGAACAAAACTCCGTCTCCCCATTCATACATAGTAATCTCAAAGAGAAATCTAAATTTTTTCCTAAAAATATGATCTCTAGTGAAATACAGACTTTTGAGACGATGGTGATGAAGGAAGTTAGCAAAATCAAACACACCAATAAATATCAAAAAAACCTTTCCTCCAATGGAATAAAAACTTTAAAAAACATACAACAGAATGAAGACCTTATCATTAAGCCAGCAGACAAGGGGGGGGGGGGGGGTTGTAGTCTTATCAAAAGACAAGTATATAGGGGAGGCAGAGAGACTACTATCGGATGTTCAGACATATAGGAAATTACCGTCAAACCCAAGCCGGGAAGTTGCAATAAAATTTGAGGAATTCATTAGAGAAGGATTAAATAATCATATTTTATTGGATTCAGAAGCGAAATATCTGAATATTAAAAATCCACAAAAAAATCCATTGCTTAACAAAGATGGACAAGCACTTAACAGACCCACCAGGAAGACCCATAATTTCTGGAGTAGATAGCATATCGTCAAGAACATCAGAATATATCGACGTGCTCCTGCAACCAATAGTTGCAAAGAACGCCACATATTTGAAGGATACAATACATATCCTCCAGATTTTAAATGATATCATATGGGAAGATAATTTTATATTAGTAACTTGTGATGTCAGTTCCCTTTATAGTATCATTCCACATAGTAAAGGAATTGAAGCAGTGCAATATTTTTTAGAACGGTCTGATTTTAAACAGGAACAGATTGATTTTATCAAAGAAGGAATTTTTCTTATTTTAACAAATAATTTTTTTTGGTTTAAGGATAGTTTCTATCTCCAAATTAATGGAACGGCGATGGGGACCAAGTTCGCACCCAGTTACGCCAATTTATTTATGGCGTACTGGGAAGAGACATTCATTTTGCATAGTCACTTTACAGCGAACTTGGTCACCTATCGCCGTTACATTGCCGACATATTTTTTATTTGGAAAGGAGACGGAATCAGTCTGGATCATTTTTTAACTTTTTTGAATAATAACGATTGGGGGATCAGACTTACCTCTACATATAGTAATTCAGATATCAATTTTTTAGATTTGAATATTTTTATAGAAGAAGGAAAGCTCCATACTAAAAATTATTTTAAAGAGGTTGATTGCAATGGATATATTGACCTAACAAGCTGCCACCACACCCCATGGCTTACAAATGCACCAAGGAGCCAATTCATGAGATTAAGAAGAAACTGTACGCAAGAAAGGGATTTTTTGACACAGACACAAGTTATAAAAGGCCAATTTCTAGAAAAGGGATATAATGAAAGTGGATTAGAATCAAGTATTGAGGAAATTAAAAGATTGAAAAGAAGTGATCTACTCTCTTATAATAAAAAGAGAACACAAGATGTAGGAAAAAATAAATTTAAGATCCCCTTTGTTTGTGATTTTTCAGCAAGGAATAAAAAAGTAAGATATGCCATTAATAAATATTGGCATCTGTTACAGGATGACCCAATTCTTAAGGAGATTTTACCATCAAAACCTCAGATGGTACATAGGGGGTGTAAAAATATGAAACAGATTTTAGTCAATAGTGTTTTAAAAAATCCTTCCAGTGATAAGGGTAACTTTTTAACAAAAAGTAAAGGATTTTATGGATGTGGGACATGCTTAGCATGCAGGGAAACCAATAGTAAAAAAAGGATTATAAAAAATACCGGAGAAATTAGTAATAAAGAATATGCCATAAGAGATCTACTGACTTGCTATTCTAAAAATGTCATTTACCTCTTAATATGCCCCTGCAATAAAATGTATATAGGGAGAACGATTAGATGCCTACACATCAGGGTTTCCGAACACATAAGGAATATCAAGAAAGGTATAGAAACTCATAGTGTCCCTCAACATTTTAAACAACATCATAATCAGAATCCACAGGGACTCACGTTTTGTGCACTAAGGTTAATTAAGAGAAAGTGGAGAGGTGGAGATTTTCTCCAACAAATTGGGAAGGAAGAGATGTCATTTATTTATAATTTTAATACTTTAGTTCCATTTGGATTAAATTTAGATTTCGAGCTTTGTCATTTTTTATAAATATCCCTTCCCAAATGTCTCCACCCTTCTACTATACGTCCCACATCCTCTATGTTTTTATTGTACATATATGGGGAAATATTCCCTACTTCTTAATGTCTGCACTTTACATATTTCATTCCCCTATTGTGAATATTCATGATTTTTATTCATTAGTTTCTCTTTTTATTATTTGGAATATTTTATAATTAGTGGCATTAAGCATTTTATTAGGAGTGTTTTTAGAATCAATTATATGGTATTTGATTGTGTTTTTTATGTAATTATATTTGACACTCTCTCTCTTTTTCTCTTTCTATCTCTCTCTATTTGTTAAAAATGGACTATAATTGCGAGTGGACTCATTACCAATAAGGACGTTTTGTAAGTTCATCAATGAACCAAGTGGAACGCAAACGTGCGTTCCACGAAGAACTAATAAGAGGATGAGCAATAAGTTCTGTGCGGACGCATGAGTCATCCGGTCACGTGTGCGTGTCACGGACCGGTCACGTGTGCGTTCCATGAACAAAACTTCCGGATTCACAGATGCCGGCATAGACGCACGGATAAAAGATGCGTCCCATTGATTAATACGTCCGTCAACACAGATGCCCGAAATTAAGCAATTTACATCAGATAAAAGCGGGAAAGGTATCATTTGAAAATTTACACCAACTGAGGAAGCCAGCTCCTGGCGAAACGCGTTTTGGTTTATAGGACTATTTGTCATGTTATTTTGATTCATTTGAATCTTTGTTATTACTTTTATATTTCCAATTTTATTTTAATAAATATTTTCCTGATTTATTGGATATTCATTCATCTTGCATCCATATCTTCACTCTGGAAGTGGGAGTTACCAAGTGGATATAAAGAAAGGGTGGTGGATCCCCTCTAAAGATCCCGAGGCGTGTACCACTAGAGCCAGGTGACCCTGTGGCTCTATATTTGTGAGTTTAAAATTTATATGCGTCCTGCACTTTGTATTTCCTTTGTATCATACATATCTGCACTATGATTTGGTTGTCTGTCATTTACAGGCTATAATACAGTGTCATCTAGTTACATCGTGCATATATTTGTACAGGTATTTCAGTGCTCCATTTATTTTTGTTTGTCCCATTTGTCTGAGATTTGTGAAGGTTAAGGGAATCCTTTACTTAAGTGTTGAGCCTGATCTCACCTTTCTGGTGGAGTGTGCACTTTTTTGTTTGTTCCACACGACACCAGACTGCGGCAGAAAATATACAGAGAATACCGAGAAAGATGCACCCGGCCTACGTATCATTTCAGGCCTGAATATGCCACGGCCCGAGAGCGGGCACCTGATTACCTGACCGTGTGAGCAAGCATGCGGGTTCCATGAACTTAAATAAGGGCGCACACAGGCGAGCAGTGCAGCCCGCCCCCCCCGCCGGTGGGGGTAATCCCGGCCACATGGAGGCCGCACGCCCCGGGTCGGAGAACGCCACCTGGGGAACACACTGATCTCCTATACAGGCACAGGCCGCCTAAACGTAGCACGCCTGAAACTGCACCCGGAATCAAGGGACACGCTACAGGACCGGTACCTACCTTGGGACCATCTCCTTGTACCTGGTTGGACTGCCTGCTTTCACCAAGGGGGACTGTCATGAGCGGCCCACACGGACCCTGGCAGGGCCGGGCGCCGGACGGATCCTCTGTGCTGTGACCTTGACCGCTGGAGAGGTGGGTGCCCGGGCCTCTGGGTTTGAGGGGTCCCCGGAGAGCCTAGTCCCCGGCGCCACAAGCCCGGTGGGGAAGGACTGTCCCGCAGCCCCCCCGACGGACCGGTGGTCGTGGGGGGTGGACACTGGCCTCAAGCATGTGGCCGGCACCGGGCGAGACGTAGGAACACACACCTCAAGGGACCCACATGGAGCTGGGGAGGTGCAGGTAGCAGATGACCAGAGGACTTTTGTGGTGGGGTCCAACGGACAGGCTCCTGAGTGCCCACGGAACTGTGGGGGACCCGACCGGTGAGCGGAGATCAGCATGGGGGGGGAGGGAAGGAGGCCTAGCACCCCAGGGACAGTTTGGTAGCAGTGCCATGAGAGACCCCCCCAGACGGCCATGAGGATTGAAAGGGCCACCTTGTCGTTTTATAGTTCACATCTTCATCTCTAAGTTTGCATTTACTGTTTAAGTGGTTCACATTAATATACTAACGTTTAACAGAAATATGCATGTCCTCACAGAATACAAGGAATGTTAGCCAAATGTTATAGTTATTATAGCATACACTAACAGAAACACACACTCACTAACAGACACACACACACTAACAGACACACACACACTAACATACACACACACACACACACTAACAGACACACACACACTCACACACACTAACAGACACACACACACACACACACACTAACAGACACAGACTAACAGACACACACACACACACACACACTCACATTAATTTTTTTTATTTTTACTTTAACCCCCCCAGCCTCCTTACCTTTGGGAATGCTGGGGGGGGGGGTCATCTTTCTCCCTGGTGGTCCAGTGGCTGCTGGGCAGTCGGGCGGTCGGGCGGCGCTGGCGGGCGGCTGGCGAGGGAGCACTTCCTCTGAGCTGTCTGCTTAGCTCCCTCGTGCGCCGCAGAGTGAGGCTGGGAGGCGGAGCCGGAAGATGACGTCAGATTCCGGCTCCCAGCCTCACTCTGCGGCGCGCGAGGGAGCTAAGCAGACAGCTCAGAGGAAGTGCTCCCTCGCCAGCCGCCCGCCAGCGCCGCCCGACCGCCCAGCAGCCGCCGACATGTCTGTTAGCCGCAAGGCTAACAAGACATTTGCCTTGGGCATTTGGGGGGGGCTTTTTTTGCCGCCCCCTGGAAAATGCCGCCCAAGGCAAAAGCCTTGTTTGCCTTGCGGCTAAAACGTCCCTGCTCCCTATACAACCAAGCATTCTGCTAGCATTTCCTGCTGCTTTATTACATTGTCTGCATCAGAAATAATCACCCCTAAATCCCTTTCCTCAGATGTTGAGGTTAGGACTCTATCAAATATTCTGTACTCTGCCCTTGGGTTTTTACGTCCAAGATGCATTATCTTGCACTTATCCACATTAAATGTCAGTTGCCACCAGTGGTGTATTTTGGATTTGTGCTGCCCTAGGCATCTAAATTTGCCCCTCCAAGGCCATTTTTTTGACTGACAGACACATGCCCTCATTGATACATGCACTGATATACACTCACTGACAAATACAGTCATTGGCACACACTTTTTAACCAACACACACTTTCACTGCCAGACACATACTGACACACCCACTCACTGACAGGCATACACTCTCAGATACACACAAAATGACATATACACACACTGACACACACACTCACAGGCACACCCATTCTCACTCACAGACACACACTGACAGCTACACTCACTCACAGTAAGGTGGACAGCCCCAGAACACGAGGCAAACAAGGCATTTGTCTGGGAGCTTGGGGTGGCATTTTTTGGCGCCCCCCCTGAAAGTGCCGCCCTAGGCAAATGCCTTGTTTGCCTTGTGGTAAATACATCCCTGGTTGCCACAACTCTGACCATTTTTCGAGTTTACGTAAATCATTTGCCATTTGGCTTATTACTCCTGGAACATCAACCCTGTTACATATCTTAGTATCATCAGCAAAAAGACATACCTGTTCTCCTTCTACAGCTTCCTCGCCTGTTAGATCAATATCTCAGGCTGGTTAATTTCTTCCGCATCCTCACCAATCAGGTGAATAATAAAAGCCTGCAGGCCATGGCTTTCATCATCAGGGGTTGATGACCATGTGAAAAACCACTCAATTAGCAAATTACATATAAGTAAATATTTCCTTGTATTTCACTAATAAATTATGCCCAAGGCAATAAATGATTTTATGATCAGTTTTGAAATAGTCAAAATAACTACAGGAAAACATTTTTTTTTCCATCCATATAATTGATTGAGTAGGGAAAATACAAAATATGAAACTCATAAGATAAGGTGTGAGAATATGAGTTCATGTGGTCTCCCTGAAGAAATGTTATTGTATAATGAGTATAACTTGGATTTAGGATTTCATGCTGTGGTATTATCATTCTGTGGTATTTTCTGTGGGTCTGACGTTTTCTGGTATGTGCTCGCTGTGAGGTGGAGGTACTCAAAGGCAGGTAGGGTAATACGCACAATATGCGTTATTCAAGATATATTGGAAGGCTGGGCCTGAAGTTGCGGGAGGGGCTATGTGCCTTTAAAAGGGACTCCCCCTCTTACCTATGTTACCTATTAGGTTCCAGATGCTCGGCTGATTGGTTGACTGCACTTCCGGTTTCCAGCGCTTCAATTCTATTTATTTTTTCTTCCTTTTCGTGGCACTCAGTCCTCCTGACAGCTCGTCGTTTGTTCAAGTCACCAAACACTCTGCCGCCCGTTCGGGACTTTCCCGTCCAAACAGTGAGTACAGCAGACCGGTATCATTGTACCAGTATGCATGTTAAGCCTAGCCCGACCTGCCGAGGTCCCCGGCTCCGGTTACACAGGCCGGGGATACCGCAGGTCACCCTCGGACTCACCGCAGGTCACGGAGGTCTGGAGAATCCCTGCAAACAGCCCCACCGGCTTGCGTTAGCAAGTCTCGCTTCGGCAGAGGGTCACGAGATGGTTCAGGGACGGTTAAGGGTGGTGGATTACCGACAAGGTGCATCTAAAGCCGGGTTGCTCTCTCCATACACCGGCACATACCCGTAGATACAGCCGACACAGGTTCTCGGTACATTATCTGCCTGCCTCTTTCCAACAAGCAGGCAGACAGGTTACATGTGTTAAGAAGACTACTCCCTACACTCCCAACCAAGGCAGTCACGGCATACAATATCCGGCACTTAGGCATGCATAAGGAGGCACATACTGTAGAAACAATTAAGCCAGTGATGGTGTTACAGGGGAAATAACAGTAACAAACCGCAGAAGCCACACATAGAGATATGGACACAGGTCTTCAGGAAGTAAAATGCCTTTAATCACGTACCGATCGGGTCTCAGATGAACTCCTGTTCCAAAAATATCTGAGAGACAAATACATTGTACACAGGACTTTTGTTAACAGCATATCCCCTCCCATACAGTATAACCCCTCCTATATTCCTCAGACCAATCAGCACACAGGATATTCAGGATCTCCTTATATGGCAGACCACATGGCTTGTTGAAGACAAAGGATTTTACTATCCACTTCCACACATGCTCAGTATACTGATGACTCATCCAACTGTTTGTAACCAGATACTAATTAGCATATGCCATGTGGAGATTTCGGCCTACTAAATTTTGACCATGCTGGATTCCCATCACAATGGTTCGATTTAAAGCTGGTTGCATATATACAATATTAAATATTGCTTGTCTTGAGTATGTCATATATGAGTAACTGCACGTTAGCAGTCACAATTGTATGAGGGTTTTCCTCCAGGTATGTTATGTTACTGCTGGTTTTAAAGTGACACATTGCAAACTCCGCTATATGTATCCAGATATGTGACATAAAGTATTCAGTGCACAGGGCAGCACTACGCCACCTGGTGGCCATGTTGCACACAGCCGTTTAACTAACAACCATGCACTGTGCCTGGGGGAGCAGGGCAACACTACTCCACCTGGTGGCCACGTCACACATAGCCAGTTAACAAATACCTATACACAATGCCTGGGTGATCAGGGCACAGGAAAGCACACGCCACCTGGTGGCCATGTTGCACACAGCCGTTTAACTAACAACCATGCACTGTGCCTGGGGGAGCAGGGCAACACTACTCCACCTGGTGGCCACGTCACACATAGCCAGTTAACAAATACCTATACACAATGCCTGGGTGATCAGGGCACAGGAAAGCACACGCCACCTGGTGGCCATGTTGCACATAGCCACTAACAAACAACTTTACACTATATATACACACATGATTTTGTGGTTCATGTTACACGTCAGTACTATATCTTAACTGGTTCCATTTATTTGAGACTATCAAAGCTGCAGGTAGAACGGAATTAGTTCTCCCGGTGAAATTAAGGTTGACTGTTATTAGAAGTATTTTATCTATTATTATTTTATTCTATTCCGGCTTTTTTGTCCGACCAGCTTCTTTCTTCAATCCATCGCCACAGAAAGCATCCAAGTGACTCACAAACCGTAAGTCGACCTACCCGTTACGCCAGGCATCAATCCCACGGCATCATGCACGGGTCAGGTCCTCACTTTACGGCTGCATTCGTCTAAGTCTGTTCTTAAAACATTGCATGTTCGTGCATATCATTAGTTTAAATTCACTTGGTTATATCTGTCTCTGGCTCATTTCGAGCATTAGCGTACTCCCGAACGGGAACACGTTCTGTTTCATTGCCTAACATACTAGGCTCGTTTAGTTTTGTTTCCCTAACATACCAGGCTCACGGTTCGTGCAATTTCTACCGAACAGGAACTAGTTCATGCATATACTATGGTACTAAACACACGTTTCTTGTTTTAAAACCCACGAACAGAACACTGATTTGTTACAATGACTGTTATTAGGCTATTATGTTCACATATGATATATTGTCGAACAGGCACTGTTCGTTTCCCTGTCATCATGCATCCATTACGATGGGGTATAGCTCACGAACAAGTGTTCACATAACCACACTGACCCCTACAGGTCACTCTTAAAATCTCAGGTTAACCTTGCATTTTGGATTAACCCCTAAAGGACACATGACATGTGTGACATGTCATGATTCCCTTTTATTCCAAAAGTTTGGTCCTTAAGGGGTTAAGGGGAATTTCACCATACAATCAGCATTTCTGACCCCTACTACATAAGCAACAGCTGTCTTCACTTGTCATATACAATTTTACAGCCAATATAAATTACACACAAGATTGTTTTAAACATAACCATATACCATAACTTGTACTCCCGCACGGGCTCAACTTAATTGTGAATGTTAATTCACAATAATTGACAGTTCACATCAAGAACAACAGTGGTTCTACTGACACTGCCACCTACACGTCTGTCAAATACATCGACAATTTTCATGGGGTTTTACAAACACCAAAACACTGACCCCTATAGGTCAACAGACAAACAAAATTTTTCATATACCAATCAGTATCCAACTATATTGCCACCTACAGGGCACTCGGCAGATCTCAAGTGCACTTACATTTTGCAACACCATGTTCACTGACCCCTACCGGTCAATAAGACATACAGCAATTCACATAGCAAGTAGTATATCAACATCTGGTATAAATACACATATTATTACACAGTAGCAGACACATCTGCATATACGTAACCGGTAATATAGTTCACAAACACTCTATTACACAGCACGCTGCTCACACAACAGACTTTCCCCTAGCAAGGGGACATACAACACAAGGTGGGGCCAGACCACTTTATCACTTATACATACGACACTTAATGGGTTAAGATTGATACATATTTAACCAGTATGGCTACGATGTTTAATATTTACACATCACGGCACTTTACTTTTCACATATACTGCACGTATTAAAATAAGCTTGGTCGATACCATATTTCCTTATGCCATACGGTTTATCTATTTAGCTTACAGGTACTACTAAAAAAAAAAAAACCTATATGGATTGTCAGGTTCAATACCATACTACCAGGTACGTACACCTGCTCACGTAGTTATTCATATCTTACCTTCCCTGGAATAGTAATAGTGTACTGGCAATTAGGGTTCTAGGGTCCATAGGTATTACCCCCCCCCCCCCCTTTATTCTTTACATTACGCTTTGGTTAGTGGTCCCGCGAGGCCAACACCCCGCCTCACATTTAGAGGCATACACCCCTCGGGCCACTCGTGAGCTAGCCGCCTTGCATTGTATCATAGAGAGGGCCTCACCTGTCACTCCCCTTCCTATTTTCTGGTTACTGTCACCGAGAGGCCAACATCCTGCCACAACGTTCGGTGGCCACATAAAATCCCCTTGCGCCAAGCATAGATAGAGCCTCTCAAGCCACTTGACAAATAGCAGGGCCTCACCAGTCACCAAAAAACACCAAGCCTAATCGTTTCGCCTTACGGTTTAGCTAGAAAGCCAGTACAAGAACCCTGGGTACAAATAATAATTACTATCTTTATGGTTATTTAAGTATGTCTCTGGAAGGTGGTGAAGAATTACCTCTTCCTAGCACCCCGGTTAGAATCGATACACCTTCAAGCAGAGGAGATGTTGCTAGTCTAGCATCAATCAGATCCTCGACGATCCCACACATTACCACCGACCTAAGGATGCAACAAATCCCCTACCCTATTTACAAAAAGGTAGACCTAGGTAGAGAAGAGGAACCTCCTCAACCCCAAACCTGATCCACCCAATAGGAGACCCCTCCCTTCGGTAATGCTTTACGATAAAACTTAACGTTTATTGTAATTTGTCAAAATAAAATATATTTGTGTAAGGGGCAAATAGCCGTATATGGAGTAAGGATCCAGCATAAGCGTAGGATAGTATAAAGGGAGCAAGTCGGTTGTGGTGTGCCGAGACCGACGATACGGTAGGCCTGTAAATAAAGAGGGCCCACCAAGGAGTAAGAAAGTAAAGTAAATGGAAAGAAAAGAGAAAGTGTTGAAATGAGGAGTGGGTGGGAGGATCATTCTGATGCTGACCTGAAGCGATATGAGTCAGGTCCCTTATATAGGGGAGTGAATTAATTTAAGCCCCTCCCACAAATACAGGCCAAACGGCCTTAATACTTGTGTAAGGGGCAAATAGCCGTATATGGAGTAAGGATCCAGCATAAGCGTAGGATAGTATAAAGGGAGCAAGTCGGTTGTGGTGTGCCGAGACCGACGATACGGTAGGCCTGTAAATAAAGAGGGCAAAAATGAATAAGCAAAGATTTAATACAGTCAACAAATATATACAAATTAACCAGACATTTCCTTAAATGCATTACAGTATTTAATTCCTGGAAGAATTTTGAAGGTAGGAATCTAGGACCGAAAGTGAACACCATTTGTTGTGGGTAGGATAGTATGTTATCTCTACTGTTGGTCCGTGTTGACTCGTTTCGGAATGTGGTAGAGCCAATAGGTAATGAAATATGTGTTTACGTATGTGGGATCGTTGAGACAATGATCTGTCTGAGTGGTGGTGATGGTAGTGAATTCTCTGGCCTGAGAAAGGCATAAAAGGCAATGTGCATGGCTGATAATGGCCGACTTGGTAGTATAATTGAATGGTTGTAGATCTAATAGGTCCGATAAGGATGAAAAGTTGGATGGCTATTGGTAATCTCTGAGAGGAACGTGGGAGAATGGATTCCTGAAAACCTCTGAGTATATTCTTGTCTGGTATGATAGCATGAAGTTATGGTAGTTTTGGCCATAGGTTATCCTGTGTTGTTGAATGCCTGTAAACTATATAATTAATGGTGTGTGAGATAGTTTAAGTTTAAGGTGGCAAAAAGAAGCAAAACCTAGGAGAAATGTTATGACACAGGTTGAGCTATGTCGTGTTCCAATGAGATTCTTTAAGCCAGGTGAAAAGCTGTGTTATGTGTTCTACAAGTATGGGACGAAAGTGCTAGGTGGGATAGTGCATGCTATGCTGCATGAGTATGTCTAATCCATGATTTTGTCTCTGGAACAAAAGCGTGGCCGTGACTGTATGGGCGGCTGTAGGAAGCGTATGATGAACATGCCTGGAATATAAATGAGACAATTATCGGCAGGGATGTATACCCCCGTCTGGTACATGAAAGTGAAATGTGATAAGTGGCCAACCAAGTGAGTTCCCCAGAAATATCATGACCTTATGGATGAGTAGTGGCGATTGTTGATGATATGACATGTGCCTAGTTGTCAGAGTAATAACGGATTGATGATCCTGACCATGATTTACCCCATGCCACAGCAGCTGCTACAATGGGGTAGATCTCCCAAAGGGGCTGAGGTGGTGCAAAAATTTCCAAACCTGGATGCCATGGCCAACAGCTCCAAAGCAATCGTTCCCGGTAGATCGCTGCCAAACCCGTGGTAGACGGCGCGTCTGACCATCTGGTTGGAGAAGTGTCAGACAATCCTGGAAGGAACATGCTTTTACCATGCCAAGTGGTTAAGAAATTCCCCCCCCATGTGCAGGTCTGCTGTTGCTGAGGTGTCTAGGGACATCCTCTGATCATCATGTTGGAAGTGTGGAAAAAAGGAGAAAGTACTCTGGATGTGAAAGCGTGGTCTTGTGGTATGATTGGCATGGCAAAATTAAGGAACCTGGTAGGGATTGTAGTTCCTTGCAGTTGTAAGTACTAAGCAGGAGGTAGTGATTGATGTAGATGAGAATGTTCCCTATTTGTCTTGTGGTAACTTGCGTGTATGGATGCCGACTCAAGTCATATGCCCAGTAATGTGATGATAGTGTCTGGGCCTTCTGTTTCTTATGGGGTACTGGGACGCCCAAGTGGTCAACCAGACTAAGCTGCCATGAGGCTTCTAGTGAAAAATATGTTATCTTTGATCAACAAGAAGTCTTCTAGATAGTGTATGACTGTAAGACCTCTGGATATGTTATCATAACCAGCACAGAGTATCTGCGAATATCGATAGTAGGCTAATCTGTAGCTCGAAAGTTGAGCGGGGAAAGGATTGCCCAATTTATGCCATGTAAGTGCCAGTGTGTAGGGTAGATGGTAGCCGTTTACTGCGTTGATGATATTGGTCTTACTTAACCAAGCTTCAACCCATGCTTGAGTGATAGCTGTAAAGGTAGATCAATGGTGTTGTATAGTAAGAAAACTCCTCGGAGGGTATGAGGGAGTTGAGACTTGGGGTAGCGGAGGTGTGTGGTGCCAATAAGTCTATGGTTAGTCTTTGTTTAAGGGAAGATTCCTTGTGACAATACCAATGTGTTTGTGTTTGGTGCCCTGCTGTAAATGGTGGAGATTGGAAGACCCCTCTGCAAATCTTGGCTATGAGTGTGTTTACAGCCAATGGTGTTGTTGTGCTGACTGTAAGTGAAGGCATGCTATATTCCTTGAAGGTGTGTTTATGATACCTGTATGGGAGCCCTTTGAAGCTCCAGAGCTTTAGTAAATCTACTACAAGTCTGGAAGGGTGATGAGTCAGTAGTGTTGAAAATGCATTGGTGTGTACAGATGGTGAGTACGTTATTTGTAAGTTGTATTGGGACACATGGTTTGTCATGTGCCCTGAACCATTTGAACATATATGCAACAGTCTATATGCAATGCAACTACTCATATCAATGGTCTCTGGTAGTTCAGAGGTGCTGGTACCTGGAGCCTGAGAGCGCTCGTCCATTTGTTTGGGACAAAATCCCTTCTGTATGGGTACCTGCAAAAATAAACATCTCTACATATTCCAATTGCCAACCCAACCAAGGGATAGTCAGTTCCAGATTTACCTGGAATCCCTGGATCTGACCACCACAGATACATCATCATACATATATATATATGCCTTGCTTCCCCAATGTGCTGACATCATACGTGCAGGGTTAACGTCTCTTGTGTGTCATAAGAATTGATTGTACCAGGTAACAGGGTTTTGGTTGGTGCTGGTTGCACAGTAGCGTGAGGCCCAGCCTTGTGAGGGCTGTGGTGACCAACTCGAGATTGCCAGTCTGTCATAAATTTTTTGGCTCATGAGTTTATGAGTGAGGCTAGTAGCCTGGGTGTCACCTGAGTTGATGTAGCCGGGCCTTCCCCTGCCTCCGTGTTGTCCGTTGATGTATGGAGGAGTTTGAATAACTCTGCTTTACTTGCTGTAGCAGGGTAGGGGATTTGTCACCTCCTTAGGTCGGTGGTAATGTGTGGGATCGTCCAGGATCTGATTGCTGCTGGACTAGCAACATCTCCTCTGCTTGAAGGTGTATCAATTCTAGCCGGGGTGCTAGGAAGAGGTGATTCTTCACCATCTTTTTGAGAAATACTTAAATAACAATAAAGACTACAATTATTATTTGTACCCAGAGTTCTTGTACTGGCTTGCTAGCTAAGCCGTAAGGCGAAACGATTAGGCTTGGTGTTTTTTGGTGACTGGTGAGGCCCTGCTAGTTGCCAAGTGGCTTGAGAGGCTCTATCTATGCTTGGCGCGAGGGGATTTTGAGTGGCCACCGAACGTTGTGGCAGGATGTTGACCTCTCGGTGACAGTAACCAGAAAATAGGAAGGGGAGTGACAGGTGAGGCCCTCTCTATGATACAATGCGAGGCGGCTAGCTCACGAGTGGCCCGAGGGGTGTATGCCTCCGAGTGTGAGGCGGGGTGTTGGCCTCGCGGGACCACTAACCGAAGCATAATGCAGAGAAAAAAGGGGGTAATACCTATTGGGCCCTAGAACCCTAATTGCCAGTATACTATTACTATTCCAGGGAAGGTAAGAGATGAATAACTACGTGAGCAGGTGTATGTACTTGGTAGTATGGTATTGAACCTGACAATCCCTATAGGTTTTTTAGTAGTAACTGTAACCTGAATGGATAAAACTGTATGGCATAAGGAAATATGGCATAGACCAAGCTTATCTTAATACGTACAGTATATGTGAAAAGTAAAGTGCCGTGATGTGTAAATATTAAACATCGTAGCCATACTGGTTAAATATGTATCAATCTTAACCCATTAAGTGCCGTATGTACAAGTGAAAATGTGGTCTGTCTCCACCTTGTATGTTGTATGTCCCCTTGCTAGGGGAAAGTCTGTTGCGTGAGCAGCGTGCTGTGAAAAATGTATGTGAACTATATTACCAGTTACGTATATACAGATGCGTCTGCTATTGTGTAATAATATATGTATTTATACCAGATGTTGATATAGTGCTTGCTATGTGAATTGTTGGATGTCTTATTGAATGGTAGGGGTCAGTGAACATGGTGTTGCAAAATGCAAGTGCACTGGAGATCTGCCGAGTGCCCTATAGGTGGCAGTGTAGTTGGATACTGATTGGTATGTGAAATGTTGTTTGTCTGTTGACCTATAGGTGTCAGTGTTTTGGTGTTTGTAAAACCCCATGAAAATTGTCAATGTACTTGACAGACCTGTAGGTGGCAGTGTTGATAGAACCACTGATGGTCTTGATGTGAAATGTAAATTATTGTGAATTAAACCTGAAGTTGAGCCCGTGCTGGAGTTTAATTTATGGTTTATGGTTATGTTTAAAACAATCGTATGTGTAATTTATATTGGCTGGTAAATTGTATATGACATGTGAAGACTGTTTTGCTGTTGACCAGTAGGGGTCAGAAATGCTGATTGTATGTTAAAATACCCTTTAACCCCTTAAGGACCAAACTTCTGGAATAAAAGGGGATCATTACATGTCACACATATCATGTGTCCTTAAGGGGTTAATCCTACCGTTTGACAGATAGGAGTCAGTATAAAAGCGAAAATGCTGTAGTTAGTTTGTTTGCTTATGAAGTGAAATAAAGTCTGAGAAGCCTATAGTATACCGATTGACCGGTAGGGGTCAGCATGTAGGCGAAAATTCTGTGGTTAGTTGGTTTGTACATGAAGTGCAATAATGTCTGAGAAGCCTGTAGTACACTGAATGACCGGTAGGGGTCAGTGTGTAGGCGCAAATGCAGTGGTTCGTTGGTTTGTACATGAAATGCAATAATGTCTGAGAAGCCTGTTGTACACTGAATGACTGGTAGGGGTCAGTGTGTAGGTGAAAATGCAGTGGTTTATTGTTTTGTACATGAAAAGCAAAAACGTCTAAGAAGCCTGTAGTACACCGAATGACTGATAGGGGTCAGTGTGTAGGTGAAAAATGCAGTGTTTTGTTGGTTTGTACATGAAATGCAATAATGTCTGAGAAGCCTGTAGTACACCAAAAGACCAGTAGGGGTCAGTGTGTAGGCGAAAAAAAAGAGTTGTTCGTTGATTTGTACATGAAATGCGATAATATCTAAGAAGCCTGTAGTACACCAAAAAGCGGTAGGGGTCAGTGTGTAGGTGAAAATGCAGTGGTTTATTGGTTTGTATATGAAAATGCAAAAAACGTCTAAGACGCCTGTAGTACATCGAATGATCGATAGGGGTCAGTGTGTAGGTGAAAAATGTGGTGGTTGGTTGGTTTTTACATGAAATGCAATAATGTCTGAGAAGCCTGTAGTACACTGAATGACCGGTAGGGGTCAGTGTGCAGACGAAAATGCAGTGGTTTGATGGTTTGTACATGAAATGCAATAATGTCTGAGAAGCCTGTAGTACACCGAATGGCCGGTAGGGGTCAGTGTGTAGGCGAAAATGCAGTGGTTCGTTGGTTTGTACATGAAATGTGATTATGTCTAAGAAGCTTGTAGTACACCCAAAGACTGGTAGGGGGTTTAAACAAATGATATGCATGAACATGCAATAGTTTTAGAACAGACTTAGACAAAATGCAGCCGTAAAGTGAGGACCTGACCCGTGAATGGTGCCGTGGGACTGATGCCTGGCGTAACGGGTAGGTCGACTTACGGTTTGTGAGTCACTTGGGCACCATCCACGGCGATGGATTGAATTAAGAAGGTGGTAGGCCGGAAAAGCCTGTGGCTGGATTCCTGACACA
Source organism: Pelobates fuscus (assembly GCF_036172605.1). Classification (NCBI taxonomy): domain Eukaryota; kingdom Metazoa; phylum Chordata; class Amphibia; order Anura; family Pelobatidae; genus Pelobates; species Pelobates fuscus. Next base: position 54,682,262 of record NC_086324.1, read on the forward strand.
GCTCTGCTTAGAAAACCTCATGGAGTAATCAGGTAAAATGGCGTCTGGATGACCCGGAAGTGGAAATCATTCTGATGCTGACCTCAAGCGATATGAGTCAGGTAAGGGGTGTCCCTTATATAGGGGAGTGAATTAATTTAAGCCCCTCCCACAAATACAGGCCAAACGGCCTTAATACATGTGTAAACACCAACAAAAATAAAAATAAAAAGTGAAAAAAAGTTGGTAAGAAAAAAGTATAAAATAATGATGAGGAGAGCCACAAAAATAACTGTGGGTGTAGACCATAATCTGTAATATATATATTAGGTCCTCCCAAAAACACCCCAGATAAAACTCCAGCAAGTAGGCTCAATAGCCAGATAGGGTGAGATATAGAGAGAGGAGCTCAAAAATAGGTATAAAAACCTGGTGCACTTGGTAACAATGTTGGAAACAAATTGTATCAAGTGCACATAGTTGCTCAATTGCTCTTAAATCCCTGTGTTGTGGGATCAAGTACACATTGTTGCTCAGTTGTAAAGTCCCTATGTTGTGGGATATTTTACTGAATCGTGCTACCACTGGAAAGCAATAGAGGTAAATGAGCTGACCCAGCTGAATGATCAAGCTGGAGCATTAGAAGGCCCTTCTCTCAAAGGATTCCTCTCCCAGACCCCAGAATGCCTGTTGGGTGTGGACCATAATCTATAATATATATAGTCCTCCCAGAAAAAACACCCCAGATAGGATTCCAGCAAATGGGCTCAATAGCCAAAATAGGATGAGATATGGAGAGAAGAGCTCAGAATAGGTATAAAAACCTGGTGTACCTGGTAACAATATTAGAAACAAATTGTATCAAGTGCACATTGTTGCTCCGTTGCTCTTAAATCCCTGTTTGTGGGGATATTATATCAAGTGCACATTGTTGCCCCATAGCTTTAGAATCCCTGTGTTTTGGGATGTTAAATTGTAACTTATAACTTTGATTTTAACGTTTTGTCACTAGAAAGCAGTGGAGCTAAATTGCAGACTTGTCACAGCTGAATGCTCGAACATTGGAAGCCCCTTCTCTCGAGGGATCCACCTCCCAAACCCCCAGATCACACGAAAAGAGCTGAGCATCCAAAGCTCCTCTCTATAGAATAAATTGATTAATTCGACATCCTCAGCCCCCAGATTCATAAATCTATAGCTCGCTGGAATCTTAAATATGTGGCTTCTCCTGACTAAACTAACCTAACGCGCGTTTCAGCGCCTTGATGCGCCTTCGTCAGAGGTATAGTGTCAGTCTGTCCCTCGTGCGGCTCTTTTATATAGGAGTACCGGGTCGGAAAACAGTGGGCGTGTCAAAGAAATGTTCGCGCCAAAAACTTCCGTTCAAGTGGGTGCCGCCCCCTTGTGAACGTCACCGGATGATTGGCAGGGATTCTAAAGGACCTCCCTGGTGCACTGTCGTCTAAACGTTCAATTCATATTGAACAAGTTGACGATCTGTGTCATTTTTTATCTAGTGGATCAGACTAAGATTAGTCTGTATCCACTCTTAGTCTGAATGGTCCAGCTAATAATCCTCTTTGCACAAAATTTATGATTAGAGGAGCTTAGTCCATGATGTATGCACATATGCACATTAGTGATGCATCAGTGATACAAGAGTATATATTTGTACATACATATATGCAAGTGTGGTATAAATGGCAGATAAATTGTTTACATGATCCAAGTCCTTATTTAAAGGGGCAGGATCTAAAAAATCTATGCATCCATGTCTGAATATATGTAAGAGTGATAAACGGATCCATGCTATATTTGTCTAGGAGCACAAGATCTGTGTCCTGGTTATTTAAAGGGACGGGACAAGACGAAAACTTACTGTACATACATATCTTCGTCTGTGTATAAATAGAAATGTCCTTTAATTCTTTAGCAATGTTTCCTTAAATATAGATATTGTATCACTAGTTCACTTCTGTGATTAAGGGGCTGAGGGACATTAAAAACCAAACTTAAACACACAAATAACTAAAGTATTTACAGAGATTGTTATATATACATATATACAGTTTAAGTAATTTGCATTACTACTGATGTTGAATATTATCTACTGTGAAACTCATTTTAATTTTCAATGAAGGGCGTGAATGTAAACCCTTCATTTAGTCCGTTCGGGGCCAGTGTATTGAATTTGTAGATCCAATAGCATTCTCTCTTGAGAAGAGTACGGTCCAGGTCGCCTCCTCTGCGTCCTAGCTGGATCTTCTCTATACCTGCAAACTTGATCCCTCGTGTGTCACCTTGGTGTTCATTTCTAACATGTCTAGAGATTGGGGTGTCTCTAAAATTCCTAACTGAATGTATGTGTTCCATAACTCGCCTCTTGAAGGGGCGAATAGTTTTCCCCACATATCTGAGGCCACACACACATATCAGTAGGTATACAATCCCCTTCGTATTACAATTAAAATTTTTTTGATCTGACATGTTGATTGGTCAATCAAGTCTGGGAGAACTTTAGAATCTTTTAACATATAATGGCAGGCCACACACTTGCCACATTGGTAAGTTCCCTGCACGGAGAGCCAGTTAGTGTTGCCCCTTTTTGTAGATAAATGACTAGGAACCAACACTTCTTTTAGATTTTTGCCTCTTCGTGCAGTGAGGGAGACAAAAGGAGTCACTACTCCCTTAAGTTGGGGGTCTTGGGAAATCAAAGGCCAGAATCTGCCTAGTATTCGTTTGGTCTGGTCCCATCCAGAGTCAAACGTAGCCACACAGCGAATAGGTTCCTGCTTTGTTGGTGCTACTTTATCTTTTAGGAGATCTTCTCTATCACTTAATAGTGCCCTTTGATATGCTTTTTTGAGGCAACGATTGGGATATCCCCTCTCTTTGAACCTAGCTCTGAGGAGTTTGGCTTGGTTGATGAATTCATCCATAGTTGAACAATTCCTCCTCAAGCGTAGGTATTGACCAACCGGGATGCCTTTTTTCAAAGTTATTGGGTGGTGACTTTCCCATCTTAGCATCGTATTTGTTGAGGTGGCCTTTCTAAACAGAGTGGTGTCAATTCTTGACTCTTTAGAGATATTGACAGTGCAATCTAGGAAGTTAAGTGTAGAGCCACCAATTTCCATTGTGAGTTTTAAGTTCAGCTCATTGGTGTTCAGTTTCTCTACAAATAACCTGAAGGCGTCCTCCGTGCCCGTCCAGACAACGAGGACATCATCCATATACCTCTTCCAAAGGAAGATGTGTCTTGTGAACTCCACATTGATCTCTGAGAAAACCACATTCTCTTCCCACCACCCCAGGTGCAGGTTGGCATATGATGGAGCACAAGACGTGCCCATAGCTGTACCCTGCACCTGGTGGTAGAGCTGGCCATTAAAGAGAAAGAAGTTGTGGGTTAACACAAACCTCAGCAACTCTATTACGAATCGCGTGTGGTTCTCGTGTCTCAGTCCCCGTGTATCTAGGTAGCATTTAGTGTGTGCCAGTCCCAGGGTGTGGGGGATTGAGGAGTACAGGGCCTCTACATCGAGGCTACACAGAAGTGCACCTCTAGGTAGATTGAGAGACGTTAGGCACTTCAATGTGTCCTTTGTATCTCTCAAGTAGGACGGTAGTTTTTCCACAAATGGTCTAAGTATTTTGTCAAGATAATAACTAGCCCTACTTGTTAGATTATTTGACCCTGACACAATCGGTCTAGCTGTTAATTGAGTATATTTTTTGTGCACCTTGGGTAGGCAGTAGAACGTAGACACAACCGGATTTTTAATATAGATGTAGGCATGTTCTCTCCTACCCAGTATGCCGTCATCAAATGCTGAGTCCAAGACACATTTAAGATCTGACAGAAATTTGATGGAGGGATCAGAGCTCAATGTACGTTAAGTTGTATCATCCTTGAGTATGTTGTTTGCAAGCTGAATATAGTGCGCTCTGTTTAAAACAACAATATTCCCCCCTTTATCTGCCGGTTTGATGATGATGTCCTCGTTGTCCTGCAGGACACGGAGGGCACGCCACTCATCCCTTGAAAGATTACTATGGGGTCGAGGTTCCAAAGAATCTATTTTGAGTTTGTCTACCATTTTACATACTGATTCAACGAACATATCTATATTTTTGAAGTCTTTGATGTTCGGTGTAAATTTACTTCTAGGGCCCAAGTCTGTGTAGGGGTATGGGGAGGTCTCATCATTGTCTTCCAACAAAGATACAAGGTCATTCAAGCATTGAAATTCTCTGACACTGAAGCCCAATTCTCGGGCTCTTTTTTCATTGATGGTAAGAAAGTATTTATGTAAGGCCAGACGTCTGCCAAACAAGTGGATATCCTTTATCCAATCAAACTTGTTGAAGGGGGTACCGGGACAAACGATAAACCCTTCCTCAGGACCTGATACTGTGGGTCAGTAAGTATAGTGTCAGAGAGATTGAGGACCTTTGTGTTGGTGTCTAGTATCTTTTCCGTGCTTTCCCCCTGTATCTTGTCTGTCTGTATTGTGATGGCATTTCCCCCTCTCTGGGGCTCTGCCCTAAAAAAGTAACCCCTTTCTTTAGGATACCTTTTGATTGTTCGTTCGTACGGGATACAGAGGCCATGTTAGTGTCCTCATTGTCTGTGTCTGAGGTCTCATACTCAGATGTGGTATTTTGGTCGGATTCCACATGTGTAACCTTTCTGAATTTCCTATAGACACGTTCATTCTTATAATCTTGGTGGTCCCTTAGGAATTTCCTATGTTTCCGATTTTTAATAGAATCCCTGTATTTATTTAAATTCTGTTGGAGACTGACTTCCTGAGTGTTAAAGTTAGGGTCTTCTTTAAACTGTTGTGTGGCTTCAACTGCCTCATTTACTTTATCATTAACTTCTGTAAGTTTTTTACTTTCGAATCTACATATTATATCCATAAAGGTTCGAGAACAGAGATTTGCCGCCTCTTCCCATTCTTTAAGGAGGGTGGCATCATTTATATTGGTGTTAGGCATAATTTGTACCCTGAGACCCCTTGGTATCATCGATTTATTAAGGTAATTTTGGAGGGATGAGATTTCCCACCCCATCCTAATCTGTTGTTTACAGAAATTCGATAGTTGTCTAAATTTTGATTCTATGTTCATATCTGTGGAAAGGAATGCACATTCTTTGTCTGAGAATACTTTCTCAGCATCTAAGCACCATTGATTTGGGTCCTTTAATTGATTCAGGAAACTGGCCATATTTATGAGTTTACACAGTAGTAGGGAATAAGACACACTTTTGCAGGTACTAAAACCAGTTTAGAACAATTTAAGTCAAAAAGAAAAAGAAAAGAAGCCAGTGACTAAGTCAACCAGCCTCTGAGTGTGCCAGGGGGATCCAAACAAGGGGGTAACCCTTACATACGTGGGAAAGAACAATATTTACAAAATATTGAGGTTCCTCTTCTCTACCTAGGTCTACCTTTTTGTAAATATTGTTCTTTCCCACGTATGTAAGGGTTACCCCCTTGTTTGGATCCCCCTGGCACACTCAGAGGCCGGTTGACTTAGTCACTGGCTTCTTTTCTTTTTCTTTTTGACTTAAATCCCCTACCCTGCCTCAGTAAAGAAAGCAGAGTTATTTAAACTCCTCCGCACATCAACGGACAACATGGAGGCGGGGGAAGGCCCCAGGAACACCAACTCAGGTGACACCGAGGCCATGCTAGCCTCACTCTTGAACTCATGAGCAAAAAAAATTAACGACAGACTGGCAATCGAGTCAGTCACCACAGCCCTCAAAAGGCTGGGCCTCACGCTACTGTACAACCAGCACCAACCGAAACTCGGTCACCTGGTACAATCAATTCTCCTGACACTCAGGACGTTAACCCTGCACATATGATCCCAGCACACAGTAACATATACCCTTGAAGGTAAATATATCAACTCAAAATCTCTACCAATGGCCATCCTAGGCCATGATAGCCTCACTCATCATGAACTCCATGAGGAAAATTAACGCCAGACTGGCAAATCTCGAATCAGTCACCTCAGCACTCACAAAGGCTGGGCCTCCCTCTGCCATACAACCAGCACCAACCGAAACTTGGTTACCTGGTACAATTAATTCTTATGACACTCAAGACTTTAACCCTGCACATATGAAAAAAAATGTACAAAAAAATTGATAGGCTCTCTGAATTTCACCATGCGTATCATACCTCAAGGCACATCATTTATTTCAAGGCTACTGTGCCTTCTCCCTACACTCCCAGACAACCACAACCGTACCCCTCTTGACCAACAAGCCGCTGCAGAATTACGCATGTAGAACTTGTTCCTAGCAAGTTGGAATGGCAGAAGCATGTTCCTCCCACAGGTTCCACCGTTTGGACTGATGCAGTGGCACCCACGGGGTTTGCGGCCATATTTGGGGACAATTGGCTGTGGGGTAGGTGGCCGGAAGAAGTAAGCCAGATTGAAGGGTTCTAAGAACTCGGCGCTCTTCGAGGTATACCCCATTGTATCCGCAGCAACAACATGGGGACATTTATGGACTGGCAGACCGGTACGATGTTTCTCTGACAATTTGGTGTCATAAACAAAGGCAGGTCATCATCCCTGGTGATAATGAAATTTATTAGAAGACTAACGTGGTTGACAGCCTGTCACCTATTTTATCTGGTTTGTTACCACGTACCAGGCATTCATAACACAGCTGCTGACCACCTATCTCGTCTTCAATTTCAGGCATTCAGTGAATCCCTAACAACAGCCTTACCAATAGCCACGACCGCTCCCACGCTCCAACAGTTAATCTTGGAATAGAAGAATTGCTAAGTCACAGCAGGAATTGACAAATTGGCCCTCTCAAAGAATACGCACACTGCTTATGACAGAGCTTACTGGTTATATCAAAGTTCATGACAGATCACCACCTAACCAACTGGTTTGATAACACAACTTTGGTGGCTTTCGACACTTTTTGCCACATCAAACTAAAAATGTCACACAACACTATTAAGTTATATCTCACGGGCATCCAACACCACATGTTCTCAGCTCATCCCAACAAACAAGAATTCCTCACATCCTACCCCATCAAAATCCTCCTTAAGGGTATAATCAAATCCCACAGTCCTACTCCACAACGTAGGTGGCCTATCGATATACAACTCTTCAAACATATTTCAGGCTAACGGAATACCACACCTTTCGAGCCTCATACAAACACTGTTCTTAAAACCGCCATATACTTGACTGTCTACGGCTTTCTCCGACCCAGAGAGTTCACTGTCACAGGGCAACACGATGCTAAGCATTGCCTACGGTACTCAAACCTTTACAAACTACAGGACCATTATGTGCTAAGCCTACACTCAACTAAGACCAGCCAGATGGGTCAAGCGGTTCTTATGCACTACTACCCCACCAACAATACCTGGGGCCCGGTTAAAGTTTGACACTTCCCTACTGTCAACAACTGCACACGCCTCACTCCCTCTCTGTTCACTTCATGGGCCACCCTAACCACTTCTAAATTCATAGTATACATACGGATATTATTAACATGACTCAGCTCAAACGCCACCAAATATTCAGGACATTCATTCAGGATAGGGGCAGCACCCACTGCCTCAAGCCAAGACATCCCGGTACATGTGATCAAAACATTAGGCCGCTGGAAGTCATTCCCTTATGCCGTTTATATACCTCAGCCAATACAAGAGTTAAGAAAGGCATTTGTTAAGATGTCCTCATAAATATGCCGGTATAACATCATGTGTTTTCGTGTTAAATATCTTTGGTATAACAAGATCGGTATTCCTTTTGACAATTAATTTACAAGCCTATCACACACGTCGGTATCGGCACACCTCAACCGACTTTTGCTTATTATGGTATTTTACTTAATCACTATTTCATTCCATTACTGAAATGGCCCCGAACACAAATAAGGTGTATTTGTAGTATCATAGATTTTCTGTGAATCGCTAGTGAAAATATTTGTCAGTGAGCAGCCAATGACCTGTAGTAAGAGCCAAAGCCAACTGACATTTGATTATGTAATCTCTGCAGAGATAAATACCCAACCTTGTGATGTCACAATAAGCTGCATTCTGACATCACAGCTCTGTCTGCAATGTTATGTAATATGTCTCATTATTTATTTTTTTACCTTTTAAAACTTTTTTTGAACTTTGTATATGCTATAAACTTGAGCACACAATTGAATGAATATAAAGTGCATTCAAAAAGTATTTAGACACCATGATGTTTTTCACTTTTATATATTGCAGCTTTATGCTACAATTGTTTAAAATCTTTATTTTTGTCTCTCACAGGAATCTACACTTATTGCCCCATAATAACAAAGAAAAACAAAAATCAGATTTAAAAAAAAAATAGATTTAATTTGTAGTTTACAAAACTTTACAGCTCTCAAAATTCTGATTGGTGTTCAAGTATGGCTCATTGACAGTCTATTGCAAAGATGAAATCAATTATCTCGAAGGGAATAAAGTTTCATTGGCAGTAATGAACTGCTAGTTTGTTAACAGTTAACAAATATGTTTAAATATCCATAGGAACCATGCTAGATTGGAAAATGGATAACCACTACAGCACAAGTGGAGGTGTAGTGAGAAAAAAGTTGAGTGGTGATAACTTGGTTTCCATATAAAGCAGATATATTTGGGCACCATGTCATATGCAGTAGATTAAGACAGCTAAATTATTAGCTGGGAGTTCCCAAACTCTCATTTCTAATTACAAATGCCATCACCCCTCAGTTATCAGAACACCAGCAGCATTCTCAGGACTGCACCCAAACACTCATCAAGTCTGTATAATGACTTGGAGGTTGAGTGGGGTTCTTTCACTTGCAGAGATATTCAGTAAAGTAACCATTGCTGGAAATTTGAAAGTGAATTTAAAGATTTAGTATAATATACCTGAATTTTCCAAGTCAGGTCTATTTTCATTTTGACTATTGTAGCTTTAAAGTAGATTTGTCCATTCGTTTTTTTTTTTTTTTTGCATATCCCCTGAAATGGACAAGTGTGGTATGGGTTTAGTGGCCGAGGTTTGCAGGGGGGGTGAGTTTTATTTACTTAAGGCTGTCCCTTATGGCCGCCGCCATATTAAAACTGCAGGTCTCTTCGGCTCCTGGCACTTCAGCTGCCAGGAGCCACGGTAGTGCTGTACAACACTCTCAAGACTACAGGATCCTCCATAGACAATGTCTGAAACCCACAGTCGTTATGTGACGGCTGCTGGGATTTGTCAGAAGTTGACAGAGGAACTCCTCCTTTTGTCAATCTCAGGCATTACCATAAAAGAAGTAGTCCCTACTAAGTCAGCTGTACTTTCAATTCAACTATTCTAGCCTTAAATTTCAAATTCAGTTTGAATTCTCACTTTAGCAACTCCTAAACTTTAAGATATTCTCCTCCAGTTTGGAAAGACTAGCAGGGTTATTTACTAAAGCGAAAATTCAAAGTTAATTTTAAATTTGCAGGAACACATAACATAAGGAATACAAAACTGTATTCCTGACATTATAGTGTCTCTCTGCTTATTTCTGTGGGACTGCTACCCCCCTTAGGTGTTGAAATGGTTAAAAATCGTGTTGGCACCTACCTCTGTCCAGCACCGTGGTCCCTCAACACAGGCTGGGTCTACTGCACGCATGTGCACATTAGAGCTTCCCCACAGGAAAGCAATCAATAAATATGTAGGATTTTGAAGACAGACATTCTAATGCAAAGTGTGATGTACAATGTCATTTCATATTGCTAAACTCCGTTAGAAACCTGGAAGACAGCCACTAGAGGTAGTCTTAACCCTGCAATGTAAACATTTCAGTTTCTCTGAAAGTGCAATATTTTACATTTTATGGTTGAGGAGACAGTAGCACTGAACCCAGACCACTTCAATGAGATCAGGTCGTCTGGGTGCCTATAGTGACCCTTTAAGTCGAGAGTAGCTGGGCTGCAAGCATAGCTGACTTACAGAATGTTTCCACTTTGAACTTAACATTTATTCCTGACAATATAGTTGTAATAGTGCTGTTTAGGTCCCCGGCTCCCTTGTTTCACGGTAAAAAAGTTAATTTATAGACATTTTCCAGCTATGCGCGGGTCTCCTCGTGGTTGGCTCTGCCTCCTTGGCTGAGATCATCAAACTTGATGATCTTAGCCAACCCAATGCTGGCCCAAAAGGCAGTGTTTACATTAAAAAGCCTGCAGGGATATACTACACACACCAGAACAACTACATTAAACTGTAGTTTTCCTGTTGACTATGGTGTCCCTTTAAGTTTTAAATTCACTTTTAGCTCTCACTTCAGCAAATAACCCTGTTAAATGTGATGCAGCTTTAAGCTGAGTTTGCTTAAAAAGGCACACTCTGGGAGCTAATACTAATTTAATGCATTGGAAATTTTTTTGAGGTTTTGGCCTCATTAATATGTTGTATTTTTTTGCATCCTCAAATCTTTATAGTGTTTGCATAAAATAAATAAATGTTTTGCATAAGCCTGCACCTTTAGCCACCCACTCACGTCGTTTTCAAAGGTATGCCCACAGCTAAGCCCCTGACAGTACTGAATGCTCTGAACAACACAACCTGCATTAAGGAGAGGACACCCAGGGAAACATATAGTAAGGAGATCACTACCTGTTTATAGTTTCTTTGATTGTCTGTAACTAACCTGTGAATTAAAATCAGCTCACTCAGAGCTGCTGGGTGTGCGACTGTGTGCATATTTTTGATAAGGAAGTCATGTGGCTTGAGGGGGCGTGGCTAAGGAGGAACACTTATGGTGCAGAATTCTACAAAACATTTATCGTTTGTGCAAAAACTATAAAGATAAGATTTGCTTAGGCAAAAATACAGCATATTAATGAGGCCATAATCTATCAAATGTTTTAAAGTTGTATTGGTAGCCAGAATGTCCCTTTAATTTAAAGGATAGAAAATTTAAGGTTACCTCTGAATTAATTACAAATAATCTTCCTAAATTGCTATCAATTAGGATCCTAGTCAATTACTCTAGATATGTCTTGATTGGCCTTTTGCAGCTGATCAGACTGCTCCATTCGTATTTCTCACCTGCAAAGCAAACAAATGAAAAGCAATCATTTGAGAAATGTTGAAGCAATTCTGGGACAATATAGTATATGATAAATGTCCAAAGTTCCTATGCAATATTGATCTTTTCTGTTTTATATACATTACTTAGCTATCGGACAGTAATATTCACCGAATTTTAATATATTATTTAATTTTTTTTGTAAATCTCTTTTTATTTGAGGCATTTGAGTAATACAGTACAAATAATGAGTTATAACAAATGTACACGTGTCATTCTAATTTTAACGTGGATAAGAACATGAATACTGGAATTGTAATGAGCACAATGGATTTAACTCCTAGCTAAGACAGGCTCATTTTTAAAATAATGTTACAGTCGTAATGACTACACCGTGAATAAGCTTGGGCATTTATGGAAGGAATGAAGGGCAGTAAAACAGGCTTTACATATGCTAGTATGCCACTAGAACCAGACACATTATCAGGATTTGCTCTCATTAAAATAAAGTAATGGATCAAAACAAGATGGTGGCTACAGAAACTGCAAGGCCCTAGTGTTTAGATGGTAGGTCGTCATATACTTGGGCACTGACATTCAATCAACTCCCACAGTCGTCACATTTAAAGATGAAAGGGAAGGTTCGCTGGGTTGATCATCGTTACATCGCCAGGTAGTGGCGCCCCTTTAACACAAGGCTCGGGAGTTTCCTGACACCAAATCCTTCCCATGTGGGAAAAAAACAAGAGTCCGGATAGTCTGATGCCGATGCTGTCTAGCGGACCTCCACTTAGGTAGACTATGTGGTGGTATAAGCCCCATTTGGCCACCAGCCCGGGAGGGCAGGTAAGTAGAAAGGCTTGAGCTTGTGAGGTTTACTTGCCCAGAGGACCATGTCTCCAGCTTCTCTGGTCTCCCCCAGATGGTAGGGTCTGATGCTGCTGATCGCTCTTCCAGTTGGGCCCAGAAGCTCTCAAATATTTCCTCCAGCCTTGACAGGATTCGACTAGTGTAGTCTCGCTGATCTGAGCATTGCAGGGCCAGTCTCTGTAACCAAGGTGTAGTTGCCTCCACCATTTTGAGTAGTACAGTCACGTCTCAATAGTAAGTGGGATCGATCCTGCGTGCTATGAATAATAGTGTTTATTAGTTCAGCGGAGGCCGGGATAACCCCCGCTGCTCTGGAAAGGGGGTAGGTGAGAGGTGGTTTTCTAAGAAACTTTAGAGCGGGGAGAGCGGCCGCCTCTCTTCAGCTCAGTCGGTTGGAGGTCGCAAATTTACAACGCTGGCCCTTGATGTCCGAGCTTCATAAGTGTGGGATCTCTGGGTTTGCCAAGGCGCAGCCGTGAAGACACTACACAGTGGGGGTGGACAGGGATTATACCCAAAGGATCTTGCAAAAGCATGGGAAAACGCTCAGCACTCATCCTGTCAGTTTGGCAGTCGGGTGCTGCCCCCCACTGAACTTTTATTAAGTGAACTTTGCCAGAAATTTGAACTATTATGAAGTGACAATATTGCACCCTCCTTGCTGTCAATCACACAGCTGGGAGGGTGCTCTTTTGATCGTTTTGTGCCAAGGCCGTCACTCTGGTCACACTCACTCAGGATTGGACACACAGAGCACTGTTGAAGCACTCTGTCCATGCGCAGAGTATCTCAAGTGCAGTTTACACATAACATTTAAGAATAGGTGTGCTTTGCACTTGTGTTGGATACCAGAGACCAAAACTGGGACAGGCCAAATTCTGTACTGTCCCACTAAATTTTAGATGGTTGAGAAGTGTGTGTCATGTCTTGTCTAATGTGGCACAGTAGTAGTGACTACGGTTTACAAATTACAGGCCAAAATAGATTGAGTACAACGTTTTTCCATTTCGGTACAGCTGTTTTGACCTAAAATTTGATATTTCTTTCTATTCCGGACATCCCAATTCAGTGAACAGCCCTGTTGCAAGATTTTTTTTAACCCAATTATTATTTTTTGCCTTTTATATATAGCGACAACTTATTCTGCGGCGCTTTGCAATATTAATTCTCCTATTTTTTTATTTTTATTTTGCAATGAACTACAATTCTATATTTAGCTAATAAACCCCTTTGCATTCACCATAAATTTACCCCCAAAAAAATACAAACTTTAATAAATAATCCTCTAAATATGGCAACATTAAAATATTCCATTCAATAATAAAACCACTCTATTATTATTATATTTAAAATGACATCCTAAGCTTTGTTTATCACACAGGTTCTAACAGGAGACCATAAACATGGCTCATGACATAAAAGGACTTCTTTCTCCCTGGAGTTATTACTCTATGATCAGAACTGCACAGTTTCCGGTAAACTGCATCACTGACGTCATCCGCACGGCTGCGGCTCAGAGCTCTAAACACTAGTAACTCAATCCTCCCCCCCTCAGCTTAGCATAAATGTCTCATCCAGCGGGAACCTCTTGCCGGAGACCACTTTATCGCTCTCGGATATTTGTCGTTGCAACCCTAAGAGCAATCAAGGGTATAAAGTATCCACGGGAAGCGATAATAGTCAGAGCAGTCGCCTTTAGTGTTTAGAGCTTTTTTGTGGGCGGGGTTTCGCTGGAGCGGAAGTGAGGTCACTAGCCCCGGAACACCCGCCTGGTGTGAGTGTCCAGTGCTGTTATTGTGCCTGGTGAAGCAGAAGCGCATTCCGGGGTACACACGGCGGCAGCATGTCTGATCAGGTGGGGGCAGCCCGCCATAGCTCCCCTCCAGGGGGAGGCCATGGGGGTCTAATCACAGAGCAGTCATTGTGGTGAATTGGAGACAGGATTGCAAGATTAGGCAAAAATAGCTGATCTGGAAACCTTCTCCAAGTCAGCTCTGATCGGAGATTGATTAGTTTAGTCTGACTCTCCAATTCTCTGTCATCCACTGTTTAGGGAATGAGTCCCTGTGTGTGTGTGTGTGTGTGTGTTCGTGTTCTCCTGTCCATCCCTCTGTGTGTGTTCTCCTGTCCATCCCTCTGTGTGTGTTCTCCTGTCCATCCCTCTGTGTGTGTTCTCCTGTCCATCCCTCTGTGTGTGTTCTCCTGTCCATCCCTGTGTGTGTGTGTGTGTGTGTGTTCTCCTGTCCATCCCTGTGTGTGTGTGTTCTCCTGTCCATCCCTGTGTGTGTGTGTTCTCCTGTCCATCCCTGTGTGTGTGTTCTCCTGTCCATCCCTGTGTGTGTGTGTGTGTGTTCTCCTGTCCATCCCTGTGTGTGTGTTCTCCTGTCCATCCCTGTGTGTGTGTGTGTGTGTGTGTGTTCTCCTGTCCATCCCTGTGTGTGTGTGTGTGTGTGTGTGTTCTCCTGTCCATCCCTGTGTGTGTTCTCCTGTCCATCCCTGTGTGTGTGTGTGTGTGTGTGTTCTCCTGTCCATCCCTCTGTGTCTGGACCTGTTATGTGGTTATAGTCATCAGCTATTTGGTGGCACTCTACTTTATGTTTATTTAACCCCTTAAGGACCAAACTTCTGGAATAAAAGGGAATCATGACATGTCACACATGTCATGTGTCCTTAAGGGGTTAAAGGACCGTCATGGATATGTGTGTGTGTCTACGTATGTCGTGTAATAATGTCATTTTATGGACATGGTGTGAGCGCAGATAAATTTGTGAGATGACGCTGCGTACTACTACGCCTGCCTCCGCCACCCCCAAGAAATATATTGTATTCTATGTTCACTGATAAATGTATACTTTAATTTTGTTCAGGTTATTTGCTGAAGTGGCAGTTGCTATAAATTGAAAGTAAATGTTAACATTTATTTAGAATTTTTGATCATTAAAAAAAAAAAAAAGAAATGCTATGTTTTCATTTGAGCTGTTTTAGCCTAAAACTTTAAAATTCGCCTTGTATTCACAGTTTATGACAGCTCGCACTTCAGAAACCAACCTTTTTGTTTATGTACTTTACTGACCTGGTTATTCGCTACAGTGAGGGCAAGAGCCACGCGCGCATTCAAACAGCCCATATGAAAGCATTACTCAATGCTTTCCTATGGACGTCCAGCCTCTTCTCACTGTGATTTTCAGTGAGAGCTATGGATTAACCCTCAGTGAAACATAGCAATTTCTCTGAAACTATGTTTTCAGCTGCAGGGTTAAAACTAGAGGGACCTGGCACCCAGACCACTTCATTGAGCTGAAGTGGTCTGGGTGCCTATAGTGATCCTTTAAAAGGACACTATAGTCACCAGAACAACGACAGCTTATTGTATTTGTTCTTGTGAGTATAGTCAGTCCCTTCAAGTTTTTTTGCAGTAAATACTGTGGTTTTTAGAGAAAACGCAGTGTTTACATAACAGCCTACGTATACCTCCAATTGTCACTCCTCAGATGGCTACTAGAGGTGCTGCACAGTGTGCAGTACTGCTATTCATTGTCTATACCCTCTGCATGCAGACACTAAACTTTCCTCATAGAGATTCATTGATTAAATGCAGCTCTATGAGGAGATGCTGATGTGTTTAGGCTTGTGCTGGCTCTGCCCTTAATCTGCCTCCTTGACACTGTCAGCCAATTCCATGCTTTCCTATGGGAAAGCATTGTAATTGGTTCAGATCACCACTTCTGATGATGTCAGCCAAGCAGGCAGATCATAGGCAGAGCCAGCACCAGCAGAATGGAATAAAGGCAATAATTTACTATATTTAAGGGGGGGGGGGGGGGGGGGGGGTCTTGATGGTGATTTTAGGAAACATGTAGGCTCAGGAATACATGTTTGTGTTCCTTTAAATTTGAAAATTACTTGGTATTTTTCATAATTCTTACTTTAGTTAATAACACTGTTGGTGTGCGTGCGTCTCTTTTAAATATAAGCAATAAAATATCTTTAGCTCACAGTGATCTAATTTAAATTAGTTGTTCCGGTGAGCATAGTTAGTCCCTTCAGGCTTTTTGCTGTAAACACTGCCTTTTCAGACAAAAGACAGTGTTTACATTGCTGCCTAGGGACACCTCCAATGACAGTCACTTAAATGGCCACTAGATATGCTTTCTGGGTCTGTGCAACACTGATGCTCAGCGTCTCCACGCTCTGCATGGAGAAGCTGAATGTTCCCCATATAGATGCATCGATTTGAAGAAATGCTGATTGGTCAGGGTGGCGTTTTGCTGCTTTCCTATTGGCTGTCAAGCTAAATAGTGTTTTTATCACTGTAGGGTCATTAATGCACATTTAATCCTGACCCTATAGTGTTTCCTTTGAATTCCTGACAATTCTCACTGTAGGGAATAACCTTGGATGTGCATATATTCATTAAGATAGAAAATCTGTGAAATCACAGCATTATTTGCTCTTTGTTTTAAAGGATTGGTCTTCCACAAAACTAATGACTTGTACGATCCATGTCCCTGTATTATTCACACAATTTGTACATTGTGCTGGGGAACATGCGAGAAAATGTGTAGGGTAACTGAGGCGTTTGTAGGCCTCCTCAGAAGATGCTTATCCAGTTGCATTTGTTTCGAGGGTCCATAGAGATTAGCTCACCACAATGTACAGGTGCACCAAGTAAAGGAACTATTTAAACACTTGGTAGCTGCAAGGCTGGAGCAATGTATGTAGAATTTGTTGTGTAATGCTGGATCATTTTATTATGTTCCTGAAACTTGGAGCTGACAGTGTTAAGACCATTGTTTGCCATTTACCGGTTTTATTACCTTTGCAACTAAAGGCTCTCTGCTTATTAAACTATGTTGAATTGAAAACTGAATTGCAAAATATTCAAAGTATTTTCAAGCTTCTCCTAAATTTCGACTTCCAGCTCATCTCCCAGCATATGTTATGCAGTTCATGTTCAGAGCCACATTTTAATAATCAGGCCTAAATAACCAGTTCCACGTTCCCTGAAACCCCCACGGCACATGTGACTTTGTTCCGAACCACCTAATGTCAATTCTTTATGTAAAAATATGTCTGTCTGCAATGGACGGATAAAACTGCTCACTTGCAGGCAGGGACTGAAGGTGGAAGTGTGATTGTCACGTCCCTCCCTCAATTTTCGGAGTCCTCCCACGTCCCTAGTCTCGTTTTTTTTTCTTTAAAAGTCTTTATATTTTTAATGTATCGTTTTTTGCCTCCACGTAATGGCTCAGTTGTGCACATACTCGCTCGGCTAGCAAAACTGTCCAATCACAGGCTTCTCTATGAGAAGCCAGTGATTAGACTGTGTGAGAGAATTGGCTTTGACCTTGACTGATTTGATTAGTTTTGGTTTTAGATTGTAAGCTCTTTTGGCTGTGGCCCTTGTCCTCTACTATTCCAATATGTCAATATTGTTTTGTTAGAATTAAGTGTTCGTATTCTGTACCAATTGTACAGCACTGCAGAATATAAATATGCGATATAAATAATTGTAATTGGTAAACTGTGTGAGGGGGAAAAGTAATTCCAAACATCTGTCATTGTGCTGTGTTGTTTACTAATCTGTCCAGGCCCTAGAAACTCGCTTACATACTTAAATAGGAACAGAACATGAGTTAACAATTTACAACTGCTCAATGGTTCAAAGACATCTCAATGATCCAGGGTACTGCGTGCTGTCTCAATTACTGGGAATCTTAGAAAACTTATTAATGCGATGGTATGTGACTACCTAGAGGCTAGCACATGCCCTTCCATGAGTTCCCCCTCTTTGTTGTCATTGTGATACACAGGAACACTACTACATGTTTTGTGGGCTTGGCCATCTTTACATTCCTTTAGGTTCCAATTGCAAACATTAATTGCATTCCAGACAAGGATTCTTCTACCGCTAATGCCAGAGGCATTTATCATAGACGTTTTTCTAGTTCGTGTCTCAAGCCTAAACAGAACTATATTTGTGCATATTATTGCTCAAGCTTAACAATCGCCCACAACGCCTGTTCTCTCCTGTTTGTTTTGAAGAGAGTGGCTGCAATAGTTATGTCACAGGCTGTCTGTAACCTGTCATAAACTTGAAAAACCCTGGTCTTTATGGCACTCTAACGTACCCTAGCTATTTAATTTGTCTGAGGATTGGAGTATACCCATACTGTCTGTCAGTATCTTGCCTCATTATGTTCTAGTCCTAGTGTATGCCATGGTACCGTAAAAAATAAAAAGGGTCTTTTTTTTATTCTTTTTTTTGACCATGGGATACTTTGTGTATAGAATAAAGGAACGCTTTAATATTACTAGTTTTTTTTTTAAGTGTAAGTATTTGTTTAGCCCTTCCCCTATTTATAACAAATACTAATTAACTTGCCTGCAATCCTGCACCAAAACAGTGTCTATTCAGCTGCCTGGTTTACCAGCAATTCTATCGTCATGCTTGATGATCTCAGGTCCATCCCAAGACACGTGCACGGCAGTTGCAACGCTCGGCCAATACAATTCTTCTCGTAGAGAAGCTTTGAGTCCTTTTGTGTTAAGATTAGCAATAGCTGCTCTGTCTTCTAGCTTCGTCTAATCACTGCACGACCAGTGACAGTAGAAAGATTTGGAATTCCACTACGCCTGTTTATTGAGTGGTTAAAGAAACACTCTAAGCACCAAAACCACTTCATCTTAATGAAGTGGTTCTGGTGCACATAATATGCTGCCCTTTTGTCAGGCAGTGTAACACATTGGTGTTTCTTAGAAGTGTCGGACTGGCTTCAGCAAAATGTAAACCCTGACAGTTGCTAAAGGCCATTGAAAATTGAAGGTCTTCATGTCTAGTGTCATCAGGCCCAGTATAATGACACACAATGCTGTTAATGCTTCATCAAGAGTGAAAGTACTGCCAATAGAAATTATTATTTTTTTTTTGTTTATTATGTTCATGTCTTGTAGTGTTCCTTTAATATTATTGACATTTTGTTGTGTGTATTTTAGTTGGTTAATGAAAGATGGTAGGGGTTTTTAAGGATGAGCGGCATCAAGGGTGGAAAGCTTTTTACTGTGAATTCAGCAGTGTAATTCTCATTGAATGAAGGTGTTTTCTAATTTTGCATCTTTCCGTTGTGCTGGAGTCTCATCTATTTTCTAGAACATTATTCGTCAGATTTTCTGCATCTTATACCTGCTGATTCCACACTCTAAAAAAACGTTCCTTCCACGTAGAGCTGAATCAGCAACATTGGATATGAAAGGACATTAAGTGTGAATAGACTGTGTAAGAAGGCACATCTCACTGCTGCAGGGGGGGGCTGTTAAATCATTCATTACATTAAGCGACAATAGGCATATATGCGTTTGTTTGTGTGTGTATACTTTTTTTGAAAAATGACTACTTTGCTTAATTATAGATCATTATTTTCTTTTCTGCCCTCGTGGTTTTGATTTGCTTTAGATTGTTTTATTGTGCTTTTTATTTAAACATTTTTTTTAATTTATTTATATTTTCCTACTCAGGAAGCAAAACCCTCAAGTGAAGATTTAGGGGACAAGAAAGATGGAGGGGATTATATTAAACTCAAAGTAATTGGACAGGTAAGAAGACAGTGTGTCCTTATTTCCCCAGTACATTTTTATTTTTGTTGGGGGCAGAGTACAAAGAAATTTAAGGTCCGTCTCAAATTGTGGCTGCTGCCTTGAAGAATGATAATTCCCATCACTGGCAGGCAGCCTGACTTTCAAATATATGTATGGTATGCCTTTGTGTTAGTAGGAAAGATAGGGAACGATGTGACAGTCCAGCTGCTGCGTAACACACTTCAGTAGAAAAAAAATACAGGGAAGGAGGGTGGCATGTAATAGATGCATAACAGGCCTTTGTTAGGAGAAAATTCTGGATGTATCCATATTTCATTACACTTGCTGTTCATTCCTCTAAAACCACTAACGGCATTTTCTCATAGTAAGCATTTCACGGTCATTGACCAATTTTCCCGTACATCACCCCAGTAGTATTTGTGAGTGATAACACCCTACTCATTATATACTGGCACGTAATGCCAATATACATATTTTCCTTTTTCTTAAAATGAGTTTTAAGAAACGTACACATTTTGAGTGTCTTTTATTTATGTTTTTAGGACAGCAGTGAAATTCACTTCAAGGTAAAGATGACGACGCATCTGAAAAAGCTGAAAGAGTCATATTGTCAGAGACAGGTACAATTATAGTGCAATCAATCCATGCCATGCCCAATGTGATCACATGTGTGAAAGGAAAATGTATGTTGTGAGTTTTTTTTTTCTTTATTCTGAATTAAAGCCAAAAAAAATGGTGGGTGTGTATAAATAATATATATGTATTTTGTTTTGTTTTTTATATTTTAATTTTTATTTTTTACAATTTTAAATGACCTGTAATGCTGAGTAAGTGAACACGGACACTATTACACTCCCTGTTACACTCTAAGACACGCCAATATAGACGCTTACAGGATGCGCACTGAAACACATTCAGACATACTGTAAGGGAAGATACCAATGCTCCCATACTACTTGCGTTTCTCAGGTACCCTATAGGAGAGAGGCTGCGAATTGAGGACACCCCAGTTCTGCTTCCAGTGTCTATTCTATCATTGCTGTATGTGGGGCATTGACTAAAACTGACTTTTTTGTTTTCCTAAGGCCTGAGACAGTGTGTGGGAGCAAAAACTATATTCTCTGTAGGATTTACTCACTAAATGGTGAACGGTGATGAATCAAAAACTTCTCCTCACGTAACTTTTTTTTTTTTTTTTTTTTTTTTATTGGTGCAGTAAAACAACTTGTACATCACAGTATACATTGCTTCAAGTGTCGTTTCTGGAGAAGCTCAAACTGACATCATATGATACACAAGAATAGTCACATTATATAGTAGGTTTACATACTCAGATACTATACAGCTCCGGTATCACTAAAGCAATCAAATTTGCTAATATACATTGTATGCACTTGATATGCGTTTCGTACGCCTCACACATGACTATCTCTTATCTTGCTTGTCGTGGTGCACATCTACTCCACCTCGCTGCGTAAAATAATTTTTTTATATAACTAGGTAACGGGGAGGAATACAGAAAGGAAAAAAAGGATGGGGAAGGGGAACCCTGGGTACCATTATCTTCATAAATTGTGCATTGTTGTACCTTATATGTGATATTGCCAGTGCCATTTTAGTACCAATCCTATGCCCTTGTGGCTAGTGTGACGTGGTAACAGACATGGCCATAGCCCTGTTGATCCAACACTGGGCTGGGTGGGCCATATGTCGGAATTGCCTTACAATTTGCTCCCTGTACACATTACGTTGGACCTTCTGTTAGTTCGAACTCCCCCGACCAGTCCTCTGGTAGTCTATTCCTCACCCTAGGGAGAGGGGCGACCCAAAGACTTTACACCATAACCACTACAGTTAACTGTAGTGGTTATAGTGGCCCTCTAACTTGGTGACTGCGATAGTGTTGGCTTATGCAGATTGCCATGGCTATGGGCACCTCTGCAAGGTAACATTGTCTCGTACCTGAAACTGAGGAATAAACCTTTCTTTCTCTCTTTTCAAAATAAAATCTGGTTTAGTTATCTCCTTGTGCCAAGGAACTGCTGTAGTTAAATGTATTCTGATACTCGTGTAGTAGATTTTTTTTTTTTTTTTTTTTTTCATGGTTTCTGTAGTGTAAAGATTGTCATCCATTGGAAGACAAATTTTAACCTTTGCTTTCCTCCCTCGTCTCTTCTTAATACTTTTCTTATTAACATACAAATTGTCACTAATACATATTTTAGAACAAAATGAATTCCCTAATATCACAATTTATTTTACAGAATTGATGCACAGCTTTTTAAATCCTTAGCCAGACCTAAAATGCCCTCTACACCTGAGAACACACATAAGCAGCATTTCACGTTGGTGTGTTTGGAGTGTGAGTGACTATGAAAGTGGGGTCTACATATGTGGAGTCATTATGTTTGAATGGATTCGTGTTTTTATTTTTTTTTGTAATTTATTTATTTTTACATATTTATGTGGTTTTATTATATATCGGGGTCGTTGTACTTGTGGGACATCACAGCATACAAATGTGTTTTATTGCAGTAGAAGCTAACCGTATTATCAGTCACAGTTCTGCCATGCAAAACTTGGGAAATAACACTAATTAATAACACACTTACAGCTGGTACCAGGAAGCCCAAGGTATCATCTGATATCTGAGGTTCCTTATGTCCCTTCGGACCACAGTTAGTGGCCTTAGGCGGACAGATGAGCTATATGCAGTGCTCAAAGTTATGTATCCAGCTTTTTAGATGGGCTATACATTCTCCCCCTCCCCTGCTTAAAATTCTGGTTTGTGCAGGATTAAATCCAGGGAGACTTGGTCTTCAGTCGATACCTGGGGCTCCCCACTGTCTGCTGACACGATGTTTAGTGCTGCTTACAGCTATATAAATAGTGATTTAAATCCCTGTGGCTGCAATGTGATGGTTAAATTGCTGCATTCAGCTCTTTGAACCCACCGCGGGTGTGCAGTCGTACTCACTGCATTGATTCTAGGGCTGCAAGCTGCCCAATGGAGATCTCCAAGGTTTAAAAAGACTCTGACAAGGTCTTCCTGCTTGCACCCCTGCTTGCTGTGAGCAGCAGGGACTGCATACCTACGTTTCAGCAATACATGGCTATGTCCTTGTAATACAGAAAATTCCCAGTAGATGGCAGTCACAGACATCTCTAGTGTTTAAACTCTGCAACCCCTCTGATGATGTGAGTACTGTTCTCAGCAGAGGGAATCCTTCTAAGGTAGGATTAGGCTTAGATATAGAGCCAGTGTTTGATGCTTCTCAGTATGGTGACACTGATAGTGTCACTTTAATGGAACATTATAGAATCAGAAATGCAAACCTGTTTTCCTGACACTGATCCTAAAGTGGCTGTTTAGGTTACTGTTCCCATTCCTATTTTTATCTACTTACTTTTTGCTCACCTCTTCTACAAACCGTGCTAGTCTCCCTGTGGCTGGCTCTGCTTCCATGGCTGAGATCATCAATCTTGATCTCAACCAAACCATTGCTTTCCCATTGAAAAACATCGTAAGGCTATTGCATATGTGCTACTCAGCATCTCCTCATAGAGATGGATTAAATCCATGCATCTTTATGGGGAACGTTCAGGGTCTCTATGCTGAACGTGGAGACAAACGCCAGTGCTGAAGCACCTCTAGTGGCCGTCTGAGTGACTGCCACTAGCGGTGTTACTAGGCACCAATAAAAAGTATTTTCTTTGAAAATCAGCAGATTTAAGAGATTGGGGATTGAATGGTAAAATAGAAGAAGTTTAAAGGCTCTTGGATAAATTGCCTGGGGGATGTACTTTCTTCAGATATATACTTTTTTTGCTTAGCAGTTTTCGATTCTGTGACACACACACACTTTTATTCTTTGCAGAGAATTCTTATTGGAAGTGATTTGATTTTGGTTTGCCATTGTTGTTGCAGTGATGTTAGTACCGTTAATGCAAAAAACAAAGCAATTGGTGAGCTTCAAAGTGTAACATCACTGGCAGTAAAGAGGGGTTAATCTCCATATGTGCAGTGGCTCAAATAAAAACGCTGCACTTGCAGTCAGACTCCAGGCACCATGACCACTTCAAATCTCTGTAGTAATCATCCCACGTATTACTTTAATAGGATATACTATAGCTTTGTAATACAGAAGCAAATAAAAACTAGACCTGATGTTATTTGAGACTTTGGCTTTTAGCTGAAATTAGCAAGTTGAATTATTTGTATAAGACTCTCCTAAGAGGTTTGACTTCATGTGGTAGGTGAGCTCACACTTTACTATTTGGAGTAGTACTAAAAACATTGCGTTATTTAAAGGCGTATAGGTATATTTGGTTTTTGTTTTATTTTTGTTTTGCAATCCTGCACTTATTTCTGTTAACCTGCTACAATATTTTTCCGCACACAACAAAAATGTACAGGAATAACAATTGTACAGCAAAGGTAAAATATACAGTTAAATAGTTTGAAAACTGAAAGCGGCTACGTCAAGGTGCCATGGTGGGCGTTGAAACTTCTAACTCTTGCAAATTCAAGGCAAAAGAGGTGGGGAAATTCCCCAACTACGTAAACCTTTATATAAATGTATCAAGTCATGGGGAAAAGGAAGTACACCCTCTATGACTTCTGTGGTCTTACATATCAGGGCATAATAACAATCATCTGTTCCTTAGCAGGTAAATACTACCCCAAATGAACAACAATACATGACATATTACACAGTGCAATGATTTATTTAACAAAATTAAAGCCAAAATGGAGAGGCCATGTGTGAAACAAAGTACACATTATGATTGCATAGCTTGTAGAACCACCTATAGCAGCAATAACATGAAGTAATCATTTTCTGTATGACTTTATCAGTCTCTCACATCATTGTGGAGGAATGTTGGCCCATTCTTCTTTACAACGTAGTTTCAGTTCTTTGAGGTTTGCTGGCATTTGTTTATGCACAGCTCTCTTAAGGTCCATCCACAGCATTTCCATTGGTTTGAGGTCTGGAGTTTGATTTGGCCATTGCAACATCTTGATTTGTTTATTTTTCAGCCATTCTGTTGTAGATTTGCTGGTGTGCTTGGGATCATTGCTGCATGACCCAATTTCGGCCAAGCTTTAGCTGTCGTACAGATGGCCCACATTTGATCCAATAATACTTTGGTATACAAAGGAGTTCATAGGTGACTCAATGACTGCAAGGTTCCCAGGTTCTGTGTCTGCAAAACAAGCCCTATTTAACACCCTCCACCACCCTGCTTGACCATTGGTATGAGGTGTTTGTGCTGATATACTGTGTTTGTTTTTTGCAAAATGTGGAAATAGCTTTTGTAAGCCTTCCCAGTTTAATGGGCAGCAACAATTGCTTCTCTAAGACCATTGCTTATGTCTTTCCTCCTTGGCACTGCTAAAACTTTGGCTTTCATAGAGGTGGTCACACTTGCTAATCAATTAATCAAGGGCATTTGATTAGCAGCACCTGTCTGCTACTTAGCCTCTTAACTCCTATGGAAGCAGTAAGGGGGCACTTTGTTTTCACACACGGTGGCGCCATTTTGGCTTAAGTTTTGTTAAATCATGACTCTGTGTAAAGTCATGTGGTGTTTATCTGAGCTTGTATTTACCTAATTTTAAGACCTGCTAAAGAACGGATGATTATGTCCTGATATGTATAACTATAGATTTCAAAGAGGGTGTGTTTTCTTCTTCCGATGACTGTAGGTGATCAGTTGGTCATAGAGAGTGTGGAGGAGTGAAAGAGAAATATAAATACATTTTTCTAGTAGGTTGTGTAAAGGCAGAGCATTCCCCAAGTTTCTTGAGAGAGAAAAATAAAGTCACACATACCAAAAGGTGGTATGCTTGTCCATCCTATTAAATAAGGTGGTCATTGCAATCTTACCAGTGCTGGATCATTAGGAACATCCTCCAGGGGACAGGGATTAGGGGCAATATGATTTCTGGTTCTGAAATTAATATGTCACCAATTTGCTTATGTGTTTTCTTCCAAAATGTAAGTCAGGGGGCATGACCATCATATATGACCAATCCTGGTTTTACAACACCAGCACCTTTGACGGTTTGAGTTTGATGTTCTGTGATGGATTTGTGACGTTCTATAGATTGGATTAGGAATTTATCAAGCCTCAGGAGTTAAGGGACTAGTACATTTCCTGTCTGCACAAATCAAACATTTATATCCCAAAGTGAAATCTGTCTAACCATATACATGTGCCCTTGTTTAAGAATTTAATGACATTAACAGATTGTCCTGGTGGAAAATCTGGCTAGTTGGTAAGCATGATTAATGGGTTGGGCAATGTGGACTGTGAGGAAAGCCCATTGTTTAATACTCTAAGAATGTATACAGCGTGAAGACATAGTTTTACTTTCTGAATATATGTGGAGACTCATAATATATATTTCCTTATAGGGTGTTCCTATGAATTCACTCAGGTTTCTGTTTGAAGGGCAGAGGATCTCAGACCACCAAACTCCTAAAGAGGTTAGTATGCCATGTTTTATGATCTCATTACTTGACACAGTCAGTGAGGGCCACACGTTGTATCCACCCCCTCTTGTTACCTTAAATAAAGTTAAAAACTCTCCTGTATTTCAGAACCACGCCAGACCTGCTCCCCTCCACCTCTTGGTTGAAATAATTAGAATTGACCATCTCTGCCAATCCATTGCTTACTCATCGGAAAGCATTGGGAGGCTAATGCACGCACACGCACGGCAAAATGGCGCTCTGCGCCAATTGGCATCTCCTCATAGAGATGCATTGAATCATTGATTCTCTATGGGGAAAGTTTAAGTAGAGCATAGAGATGCTGAACCTCAGTGCTGCGCCTCTCTAGTGGCCATCTGAGTGACTGCCACTGGAGGTGTCCCTAGGCTGTTATGTAAACCCTGCCTTTTCTCTAAAAAGGCAATGTTTACATACAAATGACCACAGGGACATACTATACACACCAGAACAACTACTTTAGGCTGTAGTTATTCTGGTGACTATAGTGTCCCTTTAAATTCTATCTAAGCCTACAGAGATTGTCCAAACTGTATGGGGGGCATGATGTTAGACTTTCAACACTGCTTTTGTAACTGCTGGGTGCAGCAATTTGGGAGAAATACAGTTGTGTTCCTAAATGATTTTTTTAAGCATAGTTTGACACCTCTTTGATGGATTAATTTTTATCTATTTTTTATAATTCTTCTGTATTTCAGCTTGGTATGGAAGAGGAAGATGTTATTGAAGTTTATCAGGAACAGACTGGGGGTCATTCATCGTTTTAAAACTTTTATGTAAATTTTCCCGTTTTACTTTTGGTAATTCCCTTTTCACTTTTTTGTTGCAATTTTGGTTTTAACATGTTTTTTAATGTCATTTACCTATCCTCTGCGAACTGTTTTCTTCATAGTAATATGCTACCAGTCTACAAAATCGCCTCATTTTAATGTCCACATCAACTATCAAGCACAGAGTAGTTTCTGACGGCTGCACCGGTCCAGGTCCTATGTTAATATTTTTATTTCTCTTCACCTCTTCTGGACAGTGAGGACCTACTCTGGAATCCACATCGTGAATTCACTTAGTGATGAGGAGATCAGTAGCCGGGGACTTAAGATGAAAATGTAAAAATAAAATAAAAATTTTGGATTAGCTTCTTATCAAACAATAATGAACATGACCCCCTTTATTGTCATTGTTCCAACGCCGGCCTAGCAGAAATAGGAATTGTGTTTTTCTAGATACAAGTGGTCATGCAATACAACCCGTTATGGAAATAATGTTTGGTGTATCTTTTTATTTTTGTGGGGCTTGGGTTTTAATAAAAAGGAAAAAAAAAAAGTATATTACAAAAAAGTTTTTTGTCTTTTTGCTTAATTTGAAGTTCTATATATAAAAATAAATTGTTAAACTGGAGGCTGAATTCTTCTTGACATGTCATTTTTCTAGTCTGTTCCGATGATTACTGCCTATGTATGAATTATGGGGATGCATCTTGTCCGAATACCTGTAGATCAGAAGATACCTGGTGGCTGCTGGAGCTCATTAGAGTCCCATGGTTCTGGTACTTGGCAAACAGTCCAGCAAGGTAGAGGCAGCTTAAGCTATTTAGGAGGTCGTGCCTTCTGTGTTAGACATTCATACTGCCTCTGCTCCTTCCAGCCTGTTCATCTCTTCAATGCATAATGTGCTGGGTATTTGCAGATTCCCACTAATGATCGCACAATGTCCTGGCTCACAATAGTTTCTAGTGCTTTATTGTAGCTAACACTATGTCCCCACTGGCAATTTTATTTATTTAATTTTCTGCCACTGCCTAATCCTACCTGAACTCTAATATTTCATAAATTCTCTCACTGCAGACTCCCTTCCTGCTTTCTCTCTAATGCTACCATTGCATATTCATCCCTGACTGCTGCCGTTCCTTCCACGATCTTGTATGGCTACAGGTTACTCTTTCCTTGACTGTTTTTGGCAAACACTGTGCTACAAATTAGGCTCACAAATCTTCCCCATCCATCTGCATTTCTGCTGTTGACAGAATCCAACCTTGGGTAAGATTGACCCTACCTCTCAACACCTGGATTGTAGTTTTATTTGAGTGGTTGGCTTGGAAAATGTGATGAGTTTCATTTTCTAATTTGAAACCTGTTTTTTTTTTTTACAAAAAAAGTGTCTTGCATTTAACTGTCAATTTGGATGCTGTAAAACTGTATAAAGTCTTGTGTAATGCTATTGCAGTTTAGAAGCAGTGAACATTAAGTGGTATTGAAGGCCCTAAAGGTGCACTATAGTCACCAGAACTACTACAGCTTAATGTAGTTGTCCGGATGAGTATTCTGTCACTGCCGGCTTTTTGCTGTAAACACTGCCTTTAAATAACAAAACAAAAAAAAAACTGTTTACATTACAGCCTAGGGCCAACTCCAGTGGCCACTCCTCTGCTGGCTTTTAGAGGTGCTTCCTGGGGCAGTGCACTGCATGGAGACACTGAACTTTCCTCACAGAGATGCATTGAGTCATTGCATCTGAGGAAATGCTGATTGGCCAGGGTGGTGTAGGCTCCGCCCCTGGCCCACCTCCTTGGCTGAGATTATCAGAATCGACAATCTCAGCCAATTCAATGCTTTCCTATGATAAAGCATTGTGATTGGTTGAGATCATCATCACTTCTGATGAGGTCTGCCAAGGAGGCAGGTCTTGGCAGAGCCAGTAGATTGGAATAAGGGTAAGGGTTTTACTATATTTAGGGGGGCTAGATATAGTATTCCTTTTAAAGAAGCAGAAGTTAAGTTCGTGATAGAGATGTATTTATTTATTCCAAACCCCATGCTTGCTTGATTTGTAAGCCTCGTTAATTAGATGCAAAATTTTACCTTCTATGTTTTATTTCCGTCCACTGCTGTCTGAAATCATTGTCATCTCGCACTGGCGAATTGTAAATTGAAGTGCTAGTATTGTAATCTGTGTTCTGGTAGTACTATCATAGTAAGGTTGAGGGCTTAATTAAGCAAATAACCATACACCTAAACCTTCAAATATGTTTCCCAAACAATGTTCCAGCTATTGCACCATGGATGATATTCATATGGTATTAAAGAATCTCCTTGCTAATATAGTGAAATGAGAATATATTTTTTGGATTGGGTGATGTTGACATGAAGTCAAAGGTAAGAAATATGTGTAATTAAAATAATTAATGGTCTGTAGCTCCCCTTTCCTAAGGTTCACAGACATCCTACGTCGGACATGTTAAGTGATAATGCAGTTACATGTCGTCATACAATGACTTTTTTTTAAAGAAGAAGCAAATGTTACATCGTACATTTTATTAATGTGAGTTTGTTGGAGTGCCTGTTGTAAACTGTTGCAACCTGTATTTTATTATTTGTTATAATAAAACCAGTGTATTTGTGTACAATGAGCAGGTCAGGCTAAAAATGTGATTTGGTTGTAACAGTCCTGCAGGAAGTATGTGGGCGGTTTTTTGTTTTTTTTATTCCTCCTCCTCTTTTACAGGGAGTGGTAGGCCCAGGAGCTCCAGGAACTCAAAGTATGAGAACACCCATGGTCGTGAAATAGCCTGCGTCTGGTCCATGCCAAGAGATTCCTGCAATAGTCCACGACTAAACTGTAGCTGTTGTTCCAATTCTGCTGTCTGTCTAGAGGGGGAGAAAACAAAAATTATACCAATATACAATTCATTCAGTAAATTGACTTGTATTATGTAGGCAAATAGTGGACTGTGAGTACAGCTCTAGTTTTGCTTCTATGTGTTGCCTATATTGTCCAACATTTTGCCAGTCAAGTCCTCAATCCTTGAATAAGCCCCCCAAAAAGTTGTTCCCTTGTAGGTTCAACTTTCATTTTTTCTTTCAGGTATTTTACTGGAAATAGACAAAAATAAACAAGGATGAAGTTCTGATGTTACAGATATGGGGAAGTCTCATAAAATAATTCCTATTTAATATATAATAAAAGAACAGTTCAGTTTAAATTTGCAGAGCATAATAAATGATAGGCATTTAAACATCTAGAGTAGTAGTAAGTCATGATGTGTATCCTGTATAGTGAGATTGTCACAAATCCTTCAGTTTATGTAAGAATTAGTCAATGAATGGTGCGCAGCTCAACTTGTTTAACTAATGCGTTAAGAGAAGATTTCATAAAAAAAAAAATGAGTGTATATGGATTCTAAGTAATCCACCTTGAACATGTAAGCTCGTTTAACAGTACATATTGCCAGATTAGGCCTGCCTGTCCACATGTTTTAAGATGTTTTATTATGGCTGCTGCCAAGATATGAACACATTTCAGTGGTTTTAAGTATACCCAAAATTGCTATTTCTGGGAGTATAATATTCAGATGTAGTAAATCCATGACATAGGTTTCAATTTCTACACTAAAAGATACATATTTGTTGACCGCTTCAAAAGCTATGGAATAATTTGGCCTGTCACCTAATTCAAACAATCCTGCGAAGCTCACTAACAATCTGCATCTCCTGGTATAATGGTACAGATAACAATCAAAGAAATTCATTGGTAGCTGAAAGGATTGTGTCTGATGATTAGGTGGTGACACCAACTACCCACTTAGACTCGCTAAGCGTAGGGAGTGACTGTTAGTGGAGGCATTGAAGTAGATATTTTACTAATTGAGTAAAAATATACGGTTTGGTTGTTTCATTTGTCCAGTCTTTGATCCCAATCAGAATTTTTCAATTGAATAATACAATGTTCATATAGCTGCTTATATTTAGGTGACAAAGTGGGTTGTATAAAGTGAGATATTAGTTCCTCAGTAGAGTGTAGTTAAGAACTTTGTGGTGGTTCCTGTCTCCGCAGTCCTTCATGCACGTCAATGTCCCCAACTCCCAGGCACTAAACAGTTTCTCAGTAGTACCAGCTGGGAAGCCTGGCTTACGGGTAAAAAGGGTAAGATCAGTTATTACCAAAGTAGGCCTAACCTCAGATACATTTCGGGGCTTTATTTGTTATGTACAATAGGGGATTGTGTTAACATTCATGAGGAAGAATAATATAAGGGGTGTGCAACAGGTAGGTCAGTTGTGTTTGTGGGCAAAACTGGTATTCAAAGATTGTGTTAGAAAATTTGATGGACATTCAACCCAGTCCATGGCAAGATGGTCTCTAGAAGGTGGTGAATCTGAGGCTGAGATGAAATGTGTGCTATTGCAACAGTCTCAAGGCCAACCTCGCTGTCTTTCCATTCCACAAAAATGCTAAACAATGCTTTAATGCGCAATCCGGCTAGGACTTTACTTTATATAACAGCAATGTATTCAAGAAACTCTTGGATTCTCAATATTTCACTTTAAAATCAGGGGAGGGGTTGGCAATGTAGTCATTATGAGCTTGAGAAAATGCAATATCCCATGTGTCACATCTAGACTACCATTTTGAAAGAAAGTTGTAAGCAAAGAGTCACTAATTTTCCTTGATGGATATACTTTAATGTGGACCAGCCCCTGATCTCTCCATCACAGGATCTATAACTTGGATCATGATAGTAGGAAGTGAAAACAGCCACAAACCACCTGTATGTCATGCCTCTTATAGTGTATCTAATGAACTTCCACAAGGTGAAAGTGTGTCACATTACACCAATGTGATGTTAGCAGGGAATGGATGTGGAAGAGTGGGCAACAATTCCTCCACAACAATGTCAGAGAGAAAATGATCACATCAAATTATTGCTGCTAATGCTGGTTCTACAAGCTACTGAATAATAAGGTGCACTTAGTTTTTCCACACATGGCCTCTCCATTGTGGCTTTATTGTTGTAATAAGTCATGTGTTGTTGTTAATCTGATGTTGTATTTGCCTAATCTTAAAACTGCTAAGGAGGCCCGGATATGTAAAATCATGGAGTTCAAAGAAGGGGTGCACTTTATATTTCCTATGACCTGTATAGTTTTGTTTTTCTTTTGTTATTTTTTCTTTTATTAAGAGAGGGTGCATCTTAGACCGGATATTTTCTCTACATATTACTATGCTCTTTATAGTGTATACAAAAAACCTTGCCCTATATATAACACTCAATTGCTTTTCATCTAATTATAAAAAACAAACAAAAACCTGACAATAGGAGTTATACTTAAATAGACACTATAGGCACCAGAAAAACTACAGCTTAATGAATTTGTTCTCGTGAGTAGAATCATTACCGTCAGGCTTTTTGCTGTAAACACTGTCTTTTCAGAGAAAATGCAGTGTTTACATTACAGCCTAGTGATAACTTCACTGACCACTCCTCAGATGGCTGTTAGAGATCCTTCCTGGGTCATGGCTGCATAAAATGCATCCAAACATTCAGTGTCGCCACCCTCTGCATGCAGACACTGAACTTTCCTCATAGAGATTCATTGATTCAATTCATGTCTATGAGGAGATGCTGATTGGCCAGGGCTGTGTTTGAATTATTCTGGCTCTGCCCCTGATTTGCCTCTTTGTCAGTCTCAGCCAATCCTATGGGGAAGCATTATGATTGGATCAGGCTACCACTTCTGATGATGTCAGCAGGCAGTGGGCAGGTCTAAAGGAAACAGGGACAAAATAAGCAGCTCCAGACTTGAAAATAAGTAAGTAGTGATGTCGCGAACATAAAATTTTCCGTTCGCGAATAGCGAACGCAAATTTCGGCTAATGTTCGCGACCTGGCGAACCGCCATAGACTTCAATGGGCAGGCAAATTTTAAAAAACCGCAGGGACTCTTTCTGGCCACAATAGTGATGGAAAAGTTGTTTCAAGGGGACTAACACTTGGACTGTGGCATGCCGGAGGGGGATCCATGGCAAAACTCCCATGGAAAATTACATAGTTGATGCAGAGTCTGGTTTTAATCCATAAAGGGCATAAATCACCTAACATTCCTAAATTGTTTGTAATAACGTGCTTTAAAACATAAGGTATGATGTTGTATCGATCAGGTAGTGTAAACGTCCGCTTCACAGTGACAGACCAAACTCCCAGTTTAACGCACCGCACACAACCGCAAACAGTCCATTTGCACAAGCGCAAACTCCCCATTTGCACAAGGTTGGATACCAAGCTAGCCATGTCCTGTTCCTTGTCCTCACTGATGTCATTGAAGGTGTCTTCCTCCACCCAGCCACGTACAACACCAAGGGTCCCCGAAAGGTGACAACAAGCCCCTTGGGATGCCTGCTGTGTTTGGTCTTCCACCTCCTCAAAACCACCTTCCTCCTCTTCTTCAGACTCCTCTCTCTGCGTTATTATAAGGTGTATTAAGTAGTACTATTCCTATCAGTTGGTCTACTTCAAATTTGGGGCACTGCGCTTGTAATCTAATGTGCCACCAGATAGGAGTGGTGTGTTAAGTAGTCCCCCTCATCAGGCCTTTTTTAGTCGAATGTATTGCCCACTGTCAGTCCCTTCGGGATCCATCCCTCATTCATCTTAATAAAGGTGAGGTAATCTAGACTTTTCTGACCTAGGCAACTTCTCTTCTCAGTGACAATACCTCCTGCTGCACTGAAGGTCCTTTCTGACATGACACTTGAAGCGGGGCAGGCCAGAAGTTCTATCGCAAATTGGGATAGCTCAGGCCACAGGTCAAGCCTGCACACCCAGTAGTCAAGGGGTTCATCGCTCCTCAGAGTGTCGATATCTGCAGTTAAGGCGAGGTAGTCTGCTATCTGTCGGTCGAGTCGTTCTCTGAGGGTGGACCCCGAAGGACTGTGGCGATGCGTAGGACTTAAAAAGCTCCGCATATCCTCCATCAACGTCTGTAAACTTGTTGGTGCAGGCGGTCGAACATTAGGAGTGTTGAATTCCAACGTGTCGGGCTGTCGCAAATCAAGCGCCTCACTGGCATGTTGTTTCGCTGCTGGATATCTGAAAAGTGCGCCATGGCCGTGTAGGAACGCCTGAAATGGCCACACACCTTCCTGGCCTGCTTCAGGACGTCCTGTAAGCCTGGGTACTTAAGCACAAAGCGTTGTACGATCAGATTACACACATGTGCCATGCACGGCACATGTGTCAACTTGCCCAAATTCAATGCCGCCAACAAATTTCTTCCGTTCTCGCAAACCACTTTGCCGATCTCCAGTTGGTGCGGAGTCAGCCACTGATCCACCTATGCGTTCAGGGCGGACAGGAGTGCTGGTCCGGTGTGACTCTCTGCTTTCAGGCAAGTCAACCCCAAGACGGCGTGACACTGCCGTATCCGGGATGTGGAATAGTACCTGGGGAGCTGGGGGGGTGCCATTGATGTGGAGCAAGACGCAGCAGCAGAAGAGGACTAAGCCGAGGAGGTTATGGAAGAGGATGGAGTAGGAGGAGTAGAGGAGGTGGCAGCAGGCCTGCCTGCAAGTCATGGTGGTGTCACCAAATCCTCTGCAGAGCCACGCATTCCATGCTTGGCAGCCGTCAGCAGGTTTACCCAATGCGCAGTGTAGGTGATATACCTGCCCTGACCATGCTTTGCAGACCAGGTCAGTGGTCAGATGGCCCTCGCCCCAACACTGTGTGCCAGACATGCCATTACTTCCTTTTGCACAATCGAGTACAGGTTGGGGATTGCCTTTTGTGCAAAGAAATTTCGGCCGGGTACCTTCCACTGCGGTGTCCCAATAGCTACAAATTTTTTTAACGCCTCAGACTCCACCAGCTTGTATGGTAAAAGCTGGCGGGCTAAGAGTTCAGACAAGCCAGCTGTCAGACGCTGGGCAAGGGGGTGACTTAGTGACATTGGCTTCTTATGCTCAAACATGTCCTTGACATACACCTGACTGTGGGCAGATGAGCAGGAACTGCTCAAGGCGAGAGACGGAGTGGCGGGTGGTTGAGAGGGGGCAAGGAGGACAACAGTGGTTGACGTGGCTGAAGATGCTGGACCAGGAGGAGGATGGCGGCTTTGAGTTTGTGTGCTGCTTGTACTAATGTGTTGATCCCATATGCGTT
This sequence comes from Pelobates fuscus, assembly GCF_036172605.1. Classification (NCBI taxonomy): domain Eukaryota; kingdom Metazoa; phylum Chordata; class Amphibia; order Anura; family Pelobatidae; genus Pelobates; species Pelobates fuscus. Next base: position 54,717,237 of record NC_086324.1, read on the forward strand.
TGTGATGTGCGATCATGTGCCTTCGCAAAGCAGTTGTACCTAGGTGGGTGTTGGACTTCCCACGACTCAGTTTCTTTTGGCACAGGTTGAAAATGGCATCGCTGTTGTCAGAGGCAGACACACAAAAAAAATGCCACACTGCTGAGCTCTGCAATGACGGCATTCTGGTGGTGGCAACAGCATGCGTTGATTGGCGTGCTGTCTGGCTGACCCCGGGTGCCGATGCATGCTGTCTGACTGTGCCACTAGCTCCTTGCGATGACCTCCCCCTGCTTCCAACTCGTCTCCTCCTCCTCTCTGTCTCCCCATCTGAACTTTCCCCCTGTTCTTCTTCTCTTCTAGCGGGCACCCACGTGACATCCACGGATGCATCGTCATCATCAACCGCTTCACTTGTATCTGACAACTCAGCAAAGGAAGCAGAAGCGGGTACAACATCATCATCATCACATCGTACGTCCATGTGTGTAATGCTGCCTGACTGAGACATATCCCTGTTATCTACATCCTCTGGCAATAATGCTTGCGCATCACTCATTTCTACCAACTGATGTGTAAATAACTCCTCTGACATACCAAGTGAAGCTGCTGTGGTGCTAGTGTTGGTGGTGGCGGCAGACGGGCGAGTGGTAACTTGAGAGGTGCCCGAAGCTAAGCTGGAGGAGGATGGTGCGTCAAGGTTTCCAGCGGAAGCTGTAGAAGATTGGGTGTCCTGTGTTAGCCAGTCAACTATGTCCTCAGAACTTTTCGAGTTCAGGGTACGTGGCCTCTGAACACTGGGCATTATTCTAGGGCCAAAGGGAATCACAGCACCACGACGGCCCCTGCGGGATGGCCTGCCTCTGCCTGTCATTTGTTTTTCCGATTAGTGGTACTATGCGTGCAAGCTACTGTGACAACAGATATGAGTGGCACTGTGCACTGGCAGAAGTTGGCAGAGTAGACGCTGTAGGCCTGACACACCAGCTTGCAGACAACTAACTGCTATTCAATCTATAACAGTCAAAATTTTATTTTTTTTTTTTAAATGTACACTACTGTTACACCAGATATGAGTTGCACTGGTGTGACACTGTGTCCTGGCAGGCCCTGAAACGCACACGTGTGAAGGAAACTGACTGCTATTATATTACAGTCAAAAAAGTTTTTTTGTTTTTTTATTAAATGCAAGCTATTGTGACACCAGATATGAGTGGTGGCACTGGGCAAGTGGGCACAGTATACTCTGTGAGCCTAACACACACGCTGGCAGACAACTAACTGCAATTAGATTACACAGAAAAAAAGCAGACTGATGTTCTCGCCCTAAAAAGGGCTTTTTGGGGTGCTGTCCTTACAGCAGAGATCAGATGAGTCCTTCAGGACTGTAGTAGACACTGAATACACTAGCCTAGCTATCAATTTCCCTATTAAATCAGCAGCAGCACACTGTCCCTCCTCTCACTAAGAATGCAGCTTCAGAATGAATCTAAAATGGATGCTGTCCAGGAGGTGGGAGGGTCTGGGAGGGAGGGTCTGCTGCTGATTGGCTGGAATGTGTCTGCTGACTGTGAGGTACAGGGTCAAAGTTTCCTCAATGATGACGAATAGGGGAGGACCGAACATCGCATATGTTCGCCGTCCGTGGCGAATGCAAACAAGCTATGTTCACCAGGAACTATTCGCCAGCGAACCGTTCGGGACATCACTATACGTAAGATTTCTATATTTAGGGAGGCATGAAGGGACCAGGGTGGCTAGATGGTGGTTTTAACCTTATAGGGTCAGGAATACATGTTTGTGTTCCTGACCCTATAGTGCTCCTTTAATTGGTAGGCTAAACTATTGTTTACAATTGTTGTGTGTCTATGAATATACTGTTTCTCACTGTTTCTTCTTCTTGTCATGCTTTAACCTCAATAAAAAAAAGAGTGATTATATTGAAACATGTTTTCTTATTATTGTGTTTTTTTTGTCAAAGTGGGAAACCACGTGAAACAGATAATTTTCAAGGCTCTAAAATGGGCAAAAGGATGTGGACTTTTTGACTTCAGCCCCACTGAACACCTTTGTACATCAGAGAGCTAGGTTTAAGGATCTATTAATTGCAGCTGGAGCAATCAATGACTGAATAACTCTGCCACTGTGTTGTTATCTACACATTAAAAAGCAAAATAAATGGACTGTAGCGGAGATTACCCCTTTCGTGCCCACAGGAGAGGTTCAGAAAACCTGATTACCCTTTATCCGTTACAGACAGCGGGAGATATGCATGTTCCGTTCTACGTTTATTATCTCCTATACTGTTTACATTGTTCACTTATTTCTCCTTTTTTCGTAAAATGTTTCAAATTACGCTCTCTCTTTACCTTCGCAATACTGGCTCTGTAAGCCACTGAATTATCATATATGTTAAGCTACCCTCCCCCTTATTTTTTTACTCAGAGTGCGCAAAGCAGCTTGTAATTAACCGCTAACTCTTTGCAGCACGTAGCCTAGACAGTCCTACCCAGCTATGACAAACACACTCACCTGAACTCAACTGACTGAGGCCCCACGCTTCATAAGTCCATACCTAGAGGTGCCTAATATTATAATACAAGTCACACACTGAAAACAGGCATAGAGGCACTTGATGCTGTATAGTTGAAACCCCCACCCTACCAAACCAGTGTCAAGCTCTGTAAAATAGGCGAAAGGGGGCTGACCAGGCCCATAAAATACAAAACCGGGTAGTCCTTACCCATGTGTAATGATTGTTTTTAAGCTCAATGTTATCTGATTTGAAATGTACGCATAACACATGATATGGCTTTTACTGTGCTGTACCCACAAAAATAAAGAATTCAAAAATAAAAATAAAAGCAAAATAAAGGATAATTAGGATTCTCCATAAAGAATTAGATCTCCACCTCCCAAGGGGTCCCTGTACTTACTTTGCCAATAGTTGGGCCTGCCTCCGAGCTTCCTGCATGACAGCTTTGGTTTCGTCTTCTGCTCTAAGTCTCCTCTCCTCTGCCTCCCGCCTTTGTTGCTCTTCTTTTTCTTGTTTCATCCTTTTGTATTCTTCCCGTTCATCTGCTGCCATTTCCAGCATCCTCATGCGCTCCTCAGCTTCCATGAGCTCCTTGTCTCTCTGCCTCTGACGTTCTAATTCTAAAGGGTGAAATATATGTGAAATATTTTTAAATGTTTATTGAACTTAGGAGCATTAATAATTGCCTTTGAGGATTAACTCCACCTCTAGTGGCTGTCTACTACTAGACAGCCACTAGAGGGACTTCCGGGTCGTTATACAATGCTTTCTAGGCATGTGCATGGGAAAAACTTTCGTTTCGTTTCGGTTCGGCATTCCAAAAATTGGGACTTCGGCAACTTCGGAACTTCGACAACTTCGGTAATTTCGGAACTTCGGGACCTCGGCAATTCAGCTCTTCGGCATTTTGGAACTTCGGCATTTTGGAACTTCGGCAACTTCGGAACGTCTCTCGCAGCCGCTTGGTAGATAACTCCCTAATACCGTGGGAATTAGGGAGTTATCTACCAAAAGGCTGGAAGACCTAAATTGGTCTTTCAGACAAATTTACTAATACTAAGTAAAAATTACTTAGTATTGGTAAATTGTGCCCCTACTCGCTTGTCTATTAAACAGTGAGCAGCCAGTGGGTCCCCCCACCCGAGCCCCCACCTTTTAAACTAAAGGGGGAGGGGCTATTGCCCCTCCCCGGCCCCCACCCCTGAGCGTCGGGTGGTGGCCCTAAAGTAAAATAATGGGGGGGACCTATTGTCCCCCCCCTGGCCCCCACCCCTGAGTGGTGGGTGGGGGCCCTGAAATACTAATTAGGGGGGGCCTAATGTCCTCTCCCCTGACCCCCACCCCTGAGCAGTGGATGGGGCCCTAAAGTACTAATTAGGGGTGGACCTAATGTCCTCCCCCCTGGCCCCCACCCCTGAGCGGTGGGTGGGGGCCCTAAATAAAAAAAAATAACCCCCCCTTCCCTCGGGTGACTAGGGGTCCCCAAACCCCTATTCACCCCCCTCCCCAAGAAAATTAACCCCTACCTACCCCCCATCACCCTAAAAATAATGAGGGGGGAGTACCTGAAAAAAAAAAACTTACCATTTGATGTTTTCTTTCTTCTAAAATCTTCTTTTTTCAGCCCCAAAAAAGACCAAATAAAAAGCCATAATAACCGATGCACTTAAAAAAAAAAAAAAAAAAAAAAAAACCAGCGCAAAAAAATAATAATTCTTCTTCACCCGGCGAGGGCTCCGCGCAGCTCTGCAGGGCGGGGTAAGGCTTATAAAGCCTTGCCCCGCCCTGCAATTAGGCTCAGAGCACTCTGATTGGTGGGGTTAAGCCATCCAATCAGAGTGCTCTGACAGGTAAATGAAGAGACTGACAGGGAAGTCTCTACATTTACCTGTCACAGCACTCTGATTGGTTGGTTTGAAATCCACCAATCAGAGTGCTCTGTCATTTTACACAGCGAGGGAAAGTTCTTTGGAATTTTCCCATGCTTTGTAATTTGACTCATAACTCTCTGATTGGTGGATTAAGTAACCAATCAGAGAGTTATGAGTCAAATTACAGAGCGTGGGAAAATTCCAAAGAACTTTCCCACGCTGTGTAAAATGACACAGAGCACTCTGGTGGATTTCAAACCAACCAATCAGAGTGCTGTGACAGGTAAATGTAGAGACTTACCTGTCAGTCTCTTCATTTACCTGTCAGAGCACTCTGATTGGATGGCTTAAACCCACCAATCAGAGTGCTCTGAGCCTAATTGCAGGGCGGGGCAAGGCTTTATAAGCCTTCCCCCGCCTTGCAGAGCTCAGTCTGCGCGGAGCCCTCGCCGTGTGAAGAAGGATTTTTTTTGCGCTCGGTTATTTTTTTTTGTTTTGTTTTTTAAGTGCATCGATTATTATGGCTTTTTATTTGGACTTTTTGGGGGCTGAAAAAAGTAGATTTTAGAAGAAAGAAAACATCAAATGGTAAGTTTTATTTATTTATTTTCAGGTACTTAGTTAAATGGTCCCTCCTCATTATTTTTAGGGTGAGGGGGGTAGGTAGGGGTTATTTTTGGGGGGAGGGGGTGACTACATTAGGTCCTCCCACCTCATTCTAATTTAGGGCACCCATCCACCGCTCAGGGGTGGGGGCCAGGGGGAGGACATTAGGTCCCCCCAATTAGTATTTTAGGGGCCCCCACCCACAGCTCAGGGGTGGGAGCCAGGGGGGAGGACATTAGGTCCCCCCCTAATTTGTATATTAGGGCCCCCACCCACCGCTCAGAGGTGGGTGCCAGGGGGAGGACATTAGGTCCTCCCCCCTCATTCAAATTCAGGGCCCCCACCCACCGCTCAGGGGTGGGGGCCAGGGGAGAGGACATTAGGTCCTCCCCCCTAATTAGTATTTTAGGTCCCCCACCCACCGCTCAGGGGTGGGGGTAAGGGGGGGAGGACATTAGGTCCCCCCTAATTAGTATTTTAGGGCCCCCACCCACCACTCAGGGGTGGGGGCCAGGGGGGAGGACATTAGGTCCTCTCCACTCATTCTAATTTAGGGCCCCCACCCACCGCTCATGGGTGGGGGCCAGGGGGTGGACATTAGGTCACCCCCATTACTTTACTTTAGGGCCCCCACCCACCTTTCAGGGGTAGGGTTCGGGGGGGTAGGGGCAATAAGTCTCCTCTTCAGGTTAGGAGGGGGGACTTTTTTTTGTTTTTTTTACAGTGAGCAGCCACAGGGTGCTCACTGTTTAATAGACATGCCCCTACTCGCGGTATAGCGAGTAGGGGCATAGTTTACTAATACTAAGTAATCTTTACTTAGTATTAGTAAATTTGGCTGAAAGACCAATTCAGGTCTTTCAGCCTTTTAGTAGATAGCTCCCCAATACCGTGGGAATTAGGGAGTTATCTACTTATTCATTCCTGTCATTACACTGACTGGCCAAGTAACTTACATTTTATATGAATGCATGTTACTTGATTGTTGTAAGTGTTGCAAATGCTTACAGCTGAATCCTGGCTATTTTTGTATACTTTTTATTTAAAATTGTATACAATATACCATTCTTCTTCTTTCACTGGGTAAGTATATTAGTACTTGGGCAATACTGTGCTTTGGAACTTCGGCACTGCGGCACTTGGGAACTTCGGCACTTCAGAACTTCGGCAATTCGGTAATTTCGGGACCTCGGTAATTCGGCACTTCGGCAATTCGGCAGTACACGAATGTCCGAATTGCCCGAAATTCGTCCGAATTCATATTCGGCCCGAAACTAATTGCACATGTCTAATGCTTTCCTATGGGGGAAGTACGAATGCGAGCACGGCTATTGCCGTACATATGAATAAGGTCTTCTCACATCATCCAGAGCTAGAACCAGCACCGAGGGACATCAGCGTTGGAATCAGGTAAGTGACAGAAGTGGTGATGGAGAAGGACACTATAAAGAGCTATAGTGTTTTCCTGGCACTATTATTGCGGTTTAGATAGGTAGAGATTGGTTACAAGGGATGGATGACAAGTGTCGCCCACCTACCTATATGCCCAGACTAGTTACCTATTCTCTCAAGCTCTTCTAGCTGTTTCCTCCTCTGGATTTCTTGAAGCTTCTTGCGATACTCTTCTTGCTGCTGACGTGCCCTCTCCAGAGCTTGCTGCTCCAGTTGTTTCCTCCGGATCGCCTCCTGCTCTAGACATTTCTTCTCCTCTTCCTGCTGTTGCTTCTTTTGTCTGGTGAAGGGATAGTGAAGAGATAAAAATTAATTACCATCTCGGCAAGCAGGCTGGGATATTGTAAATAGTGTATTTATTAATGCTTTTGGCCTATATTTATATTATTATTAAGTATTATTATTATTACTGGTATTTATATAGTGCCAGCAGATTCCGTGGCGCTTTACAATATTATCATGGGCAGAGCGGAGAGACCGAGAAGGGGCATACCTGTGGATCAATGAAGAGATATAGGAGGGGCTAGAATCGCGACCGCAGTAGTTCTGCCACAGGCTGTAAGGTTAGTTTGGGGGATGGCAACAGCAGGGCAAAGAAGGGAGTTAAAGGTATTAAAAAGACGCCTGGGATTGCAGGAGCATGAGCTAATAAGAGGGAGGAAAAGTATGACTGTTTGGGAAGGGCAGGGGCTGTGCTGTATGAACGCAACATAAATTTGTAGTTGGGGGCGTGTTCTCCTCAAGGTGCATGTAGTGTTATATGAGGAGACAGCCCGTGGGGGGCAGGAGAAAGTAGGGTTGGATAGACCCTTTACAGACCTTAGCTTTCCATAATTGAAGGTAATTCAACGGAGCTAGGCGGTTCAGGCTTCCAGCTTAAAGGGACACTGTAGGCACCCAGACCACTTCTGCTCATTGGAGTGGTCTGGGTGCCAACTCCCACTACCCTTAACCCTGCAAGTGTAATTATTGCAGTTTTTCATAAACTGCAATATTTACATTGCAGGGTTAACTCCACCTCTAGTGGCTGTCTATTAGACAGCCACTAGAGGTCACTTCCTGGGTTCTAGCACAGGTTTCCTGTGCTAGAGCGTCGCTGGACATCCTCACGCTGTGTGAGGACCTCCAGCGTCGCTCAAAACCCCATAGGAAAGCATTGAAATGATTTTTCAATGCTTTCCTATGGGAAGACGTAATGCGCATGCGCAGGATTTCCGCGCATGCGCATTAGGTCTCCTCGGCCGGTGAGCGAGATTAGTCTCGCCCACCGGCCGACGTAATCACTAGGAGGAGCGTCGCGGAGGCGGAGACAGCGGCGAGGGACATCGCCGCTGTCCCAGGTAAGTCACTGAAGGGGTTTTCACCCCTTCAGTAACCGGGGATTGGTGGGTGGGAGGGAGAGGGACCCTCCAGTGCCAGAAAAACGGATCGTTTTTCTGGCACTGGAGTTTCCCTTTAAACATTTTAAATGGTACATTTTTACAGTAGTGAAATACTATTTACAGTAGATCCAGCCTTTCTACCAACAACATTTAAGAACCTATTGTTTCAACTCAATGTTCTGAAAAGAATCCTATATTTTTTTTGTGTATCTAACCTGTTTGTATTTATTGCATTTTTATTGTATGGTCTAAAAATTGTGAGCTATTCTATGTGGTAAAATTCCACCATTTCAGAAAAGATCGCCAATTTAAAGTGGCGGGAAAAAGAGAAGTGAAAAAGAACACTTTTTTTACACTTTTAACTTAAAGTGGCTAAGTCGCCTTAAATTTATCTTTCTCCTATTGTTTTTTATTCTCTCCCTCTTGCAGAACCTGTTCCTCTTTTCTTCATTTTAAAAAATACATCTATTTCTCATTAAAACATAAGACAAAGTAGTCGTAGTTACATACACTGTACGTATTATGTATTTGTCCTATGCTTGACAATCTTGTCAAGATTAGTCAGGCCTAGGGAAAATACATAAAACACAGTAGTCCCTACTTTATCTTTTGTTTTAAAGTGAAACAGATCAGAAATAAAGAAAAGAAGAACAGATTCTGAAAGAGGAAGAGAAGACGACACAATAGGAGAAAGGTGAGTTTGAGGTGACAGAGCCACTTTAAGACAATTTATGGGGAGATTGATAAGTCCGGAAAAGCTGCATACTTTCAAAAATGACAGTTTGGTGCAAAAGAAGTAACAGGCAGGAGATCAGATTTAATAAAACTGCTTAGGAAAAAAAATGACAAAAACAAGTAAAAGCCTTCCCCATTGTTATTGCGTCTTCTGGCATAAATTCACACACTATGTAAAAAATAATCAGTGTCAGCCTTTGGTATTTTCATTTCCACTTTTTGTGTGTTCATTTATCGATGTGGTAGGCCTGCAAGTGTCACAATAGCTATATCATCCATAAATATCACCATAAATGTATCATATATTTATTTACCATTGAAATTAGATCCAAATTTATTTTCTGCATATGTAGGCCTATTTACTACCTGCATCCCCAATAGTATACTTAAAATGTAGGTATACAATTACAGCCTAAGGAAAGTATACATCCTTTTTGAGTGCTTTTATCATATTCTAGCTCTTTAGAAGATGAAACTCCTATTATTCTCCAGCATTCCATTGCCAGCCAATTCTGGCAGGGTTATTCGATAAAGTGAGAATTCAAAGTGAATTTCAAATTCAAGGTAAAACTAGCCAAATTGGAAACATTCTGTAAGTCAGCTTTACTTCCTATTTGGCTCCTTTGGCCTTAAATTTGAAATGCACATGAATTCTCAATCTAGTGAATAACCCAGTCTATATCCCAACATAGAGGAACCATGAAGATTTCAAGAGCTGAATATCTCTTAGATCTAGGCTAGAAGCTTTAACTCTAAATATTGTCGTTTTTTTTTCTTGTCCTGTTTAAAATGCTAATTTTTAGTTGCTAGGGGCATTTTTAAATAATGAGAGGGGGCACAAATCTTATCAAAGGGACAGAATTGCAGTTCTTAAAAAATATACCATTGGTAAGAAAACTCCAAATTCCATCACACGGAAGTGCTATTTAGCAGTCACAATAATGTGCTTCCACCCTGTTTCCATAACATGACCTTGAAAAGAACTTACCGATTTTCTTCTGACCGCCTCTGCTGTTCTTGTTCTAGCTCCAGTCTCATTTTCTCCATCCTCTCCTGTTGCTCTTTCTCGAGCCGTAACTGCTCTTCCTTCTCTTTCCTCTTCTTTTCAATCTCTATTCTCCTTCTCTCTGCTTTCTCAGACAGTTCGAGGACTCTTGATGACCTCCGCTTTTGTAAAGAAGCACTAGTGCCCTAGATTTCCAATAAACCTCTGTCAGTATTGTACTGGAATGGCCAACTATATATCATCTCACCAGTTCAAGTTCTTAAACACCTTTTGTTGGATGGTATAAGGCAGGTGTAGCAAGATTAATGTGCACCTGTTATCTAAAGTAGCATTATATTAAAGGGACACTCAAGCCACTTTAACTATTTTGTCTCATGGAATTGATTATAGTGCATGGAGTCCCCTGGCACTGTCACTCCATTCACCGCTAAACCATTTTCAAGCAGTCTAACACTGAATGAGGGTCCCTGACCATCCACAGCCCATGCTTCACCGGAGGTAAGGCAGAGATTACACTTCATTGTAGCCACAACAATTTATAACAGAAATGGAGGCTGACACTCTCAGCCAATCACAGCTTCCATCTGCTGCTCCGGCTAATGCTTCCTTATAAGCCCAATCCGCACAGAGGGGATGAGAGCTGCTGGATAATTGTGTTCATGACTAAAACATTGAAAATGGTTTAATACTGAACAGAAGGATGACGCCAGTGAACTACAGGCACTATAACCACTTTAATGAGATGAAGCAGTTACAGTGCCTACTACAATGTCTCTCTAAAGTGGTTCTAATACTCAAAATTGGCTTTAGATACATCTTTTAAAACCCTTTTATAGACAATCTTTGTGATGATTCTGAATGCAAAATGATTAATATTCGTTAAAATAGTTCAGTACTTTTCACGACCATACCTACATTTGTATCATATATTTACCAAATACTTTATGAACTTTATAAAATAATACATTACTTTTACCAAACACACAACGATACTGACTGGCTATCTCTTACCCCCGAGTTCTCACTTGTGGCATATTCATGGATGTGTGTTTGAGTTGAAGGCACTTCAAGAACGTCGTCCACTGGTTTATCAACTGGCTGCTCTGCTTCATGACTAGAAACCTTTGGCATTGTGTCTTCCTCTGAGCCAGAATGAACCTCATTGTATGACATGGATGTGGATTTTCTCTCCTGACTTCCCACTGAGAAGGAATCTTCATTACTATCATCTCGTTCTATTTCCACTTCCTCCATTACTTCTTCTTTTTCTTGTTGGATCAGGTCGTGTGTTTCATGAACAGTGTCTTGTCGTTGTACCTCCCTTGAGGTTTTATTTGGAGAATAAGCTCCTCCATCTATTTTCTTTTCTTTGGGTTGTCCTGCATACAGACAAATTATGATGTGAATAGTTCTAGTTTCTTACATTGCTTTTCTTATTATGTATAGTAAACTGCCCGGTGTTTAATAAGATATTTGTCATCGCACATCGTTTGCTAATTTACCTTTTAGATTTTCAAACACTTCCTTTTAGGGACAAAAAAAAAAAGATGATCAGTAGCAATTCTTATGGACAGAATGAAAACTATGGAAAACTCTGGGACAAAAGTAATTATATTTTGTTTTGAGGCTTTGATTTATTTACCAACTCTGCTTTATGTTTAGCTATTGGGCTCATGTGATCATCCTTTCACTAGTTAATGGTTAGTAATCATATCCAGAAATTTTGAATACCAGGTAACCTCCACAGGCTGAAATCACTGAGCAATAATAGGCATGAGGTCACTCCCTAGGATTCAATAAATACTTTTCTTTCTTTCTTTTTTTTTTTTTAAGTACTTTTTCATTATTTGTTTTCTCTTTACAATGCAGAACATACAAATGTACATTCACTAAGCTCTAAATTACTTGTTGTTCCTATACCCCCTTTTTCCTTTTTGAGGGCCAATGTGTTTTTATTCGATTACTGACGTCAATGGGATGGAAACTGCAGCATATGTTGGATAATCAGAAATAAAAAACAACGCAGTCGGGGTTACATAGGATACTGACCCAACTCATTTCATGTAACATTGTCCTCTCTTTGCCCCTGTTCTCTTAAAGTTGGGATCTCCATATTCTGTCCCCCCAGGTTACTGAACTACAACTACCATGATTCTCTGGTTATCTATTTCATCTATTTAATTTATAGAATCATGGGAGTTGTAGTTCAGCAACATCTGGAGCGGCAGAGTTTTAAGAACCCTGTCCTAAAAGGACACTGTAGCTGCAGCACTTGGGCCGGGGAGACAGCCATAAAACCTATAACTAATACCATTTAGGTAATTTCCGCTTCGGATTGTGAGAGTCTGAGGGAATTATGGAGCGAGGTGCTGGGGGCTGGTGTGGCTGCATCGAGGCTGTGGTGGCCGGATGGAGAAGTGCAGGGAGAGTGCTTTCTGGCACTCATGCTGCACCCCTAGCCTCAAGCTGCAGACCTCGTCGGCAGGAAGAGGCCAGGAAATTGAGTCTTCACCTCTCAAGGTTTCCACAGTGGCAAGTATGCTTCAAATACACTGCAGCTAATGGGTGAGAGTGATCTTGTGTATGTGTGTGTGTGTGTGTGCCTTCTGTTGTGAGCATGTGTGTGTCAATGAGCTCATCTGTAGTGAGCAAGTGTGTGTGTGTCAGTGAACTTGTGTGTAGTGAGCTTGTATGTGTGTGTCAGTGAGCTTTTCTGTAGTGAGTAGATGTATTCAGTGAGCTTGACTGTAGTGAGCATATGTGTGTCAGTGAGCTTAACATAGAAACATAGAATGTGATGGCAGATAAGAACCATTCGGCCCATCTAATCGGCCAAATTTTCTAAATGCTTTCATTAGTCCCTGACCTTATCTTATATCTAGGATAGCCTTATACCTATCCCACCCATGCCTAAACTCCTTTACTGTGTTAACCTCTACCATTTCAGCTGGAAGACTATTCCATGCATACACTACCCTCTCAGTAAAGTAATACTTACTGATATTTTTAAACCTTTGCCCCTCTAATTTGAAACTATGTTCTCTTGTGGTAGTGTTTCTTGTTTTAAATATAGTCTCCTCCTTTACTGTGTTGATTCCCTTTATGTATTTAAATGTTTTTATCATATCCCCCCGTCTCGTCTTTCCTCTAAGCTATACATGTTAAGATCCTTTAATCTCTCCTTGTAAATTTTATCCTGCAATCCATGAACCAGTTTCGTAGCCCTTCTCTGAACTCTCTCTAAAGTATCAATATCCTTCTGAAGATACGGTCTCCAGTACTGCATATAATACTTCAAGTGAGGTCTCACCAGAGCTTTGTACAATGGCATGAGCACTTCCCTCTACTGCTAATACCTCTCCCTATACAACCAAGCTATCTGCTAGCCTTTTCTTGCTGCTCTATTACAATGTCTGCCTACCCTTAAATTATCTGAAATAATTTCCCTTAAATCCCTTTCCTCAGATGTTGAGGTTAGGACTATCAAAAGTTCTGTACTCTGCCCTTGGGTTCTTATGTCCATGATGCATTATCTTGCACTTATCCACATTAAATGTCAGCTGCCACAACTCTGACCATTTTTCTAGTTTACTTAAATCATTTGCCATTTGGCTTATCCCTCCTGGAACATCAACCCTGTTACATATCATCAGCAAAAAGACATACCCTACCATCAAGGCCTTCTGAAATATCACTAATAAAAATATTAAAGAGAATAGGTCCAAGTACAGATCCCTGAGGTACCCCACTGGTGACAAGACCATGCTTCGAATATACTCCATTGACTACAACCCTCTGCTGCCTGTCACTCAGCCACTGCCTTACCCATTCAACAATATTGGAATCCAAACTTAAAGGACAACTATAGGCACCCAGACCACTTCAGCTTAATGAAGTGGTCTGGGTGCCTGGTCCAGCTAGGATTAACCCTTTTTTTCTATAATAGGGTTAATCCAGCCTCTAGTGGCTGTCTCATTGACAGCCGCTAGAGGTGCTTGCGTGCTTCTCACTGCGAAAATCACAGTGAAAAGATGCCAGTGTCCATAGGAAAGCATTATAAATGCTTTCCTATGAGACTGGCTGAATGCGCGCATGTGCATTCAGCCGAGAAGGCGGAGAGGAGGAGGAGAGCTCCCCGCCCGGCGCTGGAGAAATAAGTTTAACCCCTTCCTCTCCATCCAGCCCGGCGGGAGGGGGACCCTGAGGGTGGGGGCACCCTCAGGGCACTATAGTGCCAGGAAAACGAGTATGTTTTCCTGGCACTATAGTGGTCCTTTAAAGATTGCAGTTTATGGATAAGCCTTCTATGTGCAACAGTGAAAAAAAAGCCTTACTGAAATCTAGGTAAGCAATGTCTACTGAACCACCCTGATCTATTATTTTAGTAACCCAATCAAAAAAATCAATAAGATTAGATTGGCATGATCTCCCTGAAGTAAACCCATGTTGTCTCTGATCTTGAAATCCATGTGATTTCTGATGTTCAACAATCCTATCCTTTAACATGGTTTCCATCACTTTCCCCACTACTGAAGTAAGGCTTACTGGCCTATAGTTGCCCGACTCCTCCCTACTACCTTTCTTGTGAATGGGCACAACATTCGCTAACGTCCAATCTTCTGGGACTACTCCTATTAACAATGATTGGTTAAATAAATATGTTAATGGTTTTTCTAGTACACCACTAAGCTCGTTTAATACGTTTGGGTGTATTCTATCAGGTCACATTGACTTATTTGTATAACTTTTAACAGTTGAAATAAAACCTCTTCCTCTGTAAAAACACATGTAACAAATGACTCGTTCTTTTTCCTTACGGAGGCCCCTTTCTTTCATTTTCATCTGTAAATACTGAACACAAATATTCATTGAGGCCGTCAGCTAGACTTTTATCATCTTCTACATACCTTCCTTCTTTTGGTTTTAATCTAACTAATCCTTGTTTTACTTTCCTTTTCTCATTTATGTATAGAAAAAATGTTTTGTCCCCCTTTTTACTGACTGTGCTATTTTCTCTTCTGTGTGTGATTTGGAAGCTCTTATAACTTGCTTAGCCTCGTTCTGCCTAATCTTATAGATCTGTCTATCTTCCTTCCTTATTTTCTTTTTTTATAATTACTAAATGGTAACTTTTTGTTTTTTACTATTTTGGCCACATCTGCGGAGTACCACAGTGGTTTCTTAATTTTTTTAGCTTTTATGGACAAGCCTAATGCAATTTTCTTTTGCTGTGAAAAGAAGATCAGAAAAGCCATCAGCCCCAGCTACTTCCGGGTTTCGGCCGTGGAACGCATATGTCATCGGACGGTATGCATGATGACGTCACGTAGCTCGGACGAAACCAGAACACCTGTAAAAGATTATTGGACTTTGTGGACATTAGGGGAGGTATAAAGGACTGGGGAGGGAAGGGGGTTTCATTACTATTCATTTGGATTTGTTACTGCACACTACCAAAGTCCCTGAGGAAGTGCTATCTATACATGGACAAAATGCGTAGGACCCCTGGTGGTGACTCAGAGATACTACACCCATTGTTTTTAACCTTGATTTAAGTGATTAAATTGATCTTTTATTATATACTTGATTGTGCACTACAATATAATTTTTTCGCTCTTGAGTACATATACTCCAGCCAACCCATGGTGATTTGAATACAGAGTGAAGACTGAATCCTTGGAGGGAATATTCATATACACAGTTATAAGCTATGTTTTTCTGTTTGTTATAGGTTTAGCAGATTATCCCCTATTTTTTGCATATATCCTTATTTAGTGTTAAATAAACTGCTTGAATGCAGGGGACTCCACGCACTATAACAAATACAAAAAAACTGAAATGGTTATAGGGCCTCAACTGGTTCTGACTCCAAGTTATAAGAGGTTTTCTCCATTGGTAAGTTAGTTCCCTTTGGGGACTCAAAAAAGAATGATGTTCCATACATTCAGGTTTTAATCATTAAAGGGACACTATAGTCACCAGAACAACTAGAGCATATTTTATTTGTTCTGGTGAGTAGAATCATTTACTTCAGGTTTTTGGCAGTAAACACTGTCTTTTCAGAGAAAATGCAGTGTTTACATTATAGCCAAGTGATAACTCCACTGGCCACTCATCAGATGCTGTTATAGATGTTTCCTGGGGAAGTGCTGCACAGTGTGCAGCACTGACATTCAGTGTCTCCTTCCTCTGCATGCAGGCACTGAACTTTCCTAATAAAGATGCATTGATTCAATTCATTTCTATGAGGAGATGCTGATTGGGCTGTGTTTGACTTGTGTGGCTCTGCCCCTGATCTGCCTCCTTGACAGTCTCAGCTAATCCTATGGGAAGCATTCTGATTAGCACAGACCACCACTTCTGATGATGTCAGCAGACAGCAGGCAGATCAGGGGCATAGGCAGCAGATGCAGAATTGAATACAAGTAAGATTTTACTATATTTAGGGAGGCAATGGGTGGTCAGGAGGGGCCAGATGTTTTTTTTAACACTATATGGTCAGGAATACATATTTGTGTTCCTGACGCTATAGTGTTCCTTTAAAGTGATGAATAGTTGGAAATTGAAAGTGAATTCAAAGTAAATCTGAAATTTTAGATAAAAATAGCTGAACCGAAAGAACTGCAGAATGTGTTAAAATATTTTGTACTGGGGGCGTGGCCAGCCGAGCACTCGAAAAGACGTCTATCTGTGAGGCTCTGATGCAACCCCACAATAAAGCGATCAAGGCCACAAAAATACCCAGCCTGAGACTCATAGCTCCTCAACCCCCTACAGAGTGCATAATGGGGCGCAAGAATAAAAAGCAGCAACACTCAGAAAGTCGTCGCCTACCGACATTCGACTCTCCTTCGAGAGGCCTACACCACCAGCGGCTCCCAAGATGGCGCCCGAGGCCCAGAGCGACCCAGAAACCTCTGAAGACTCGCAAGAGGAGGAGAGACAGCTTACCTCACCCCAAGCCGGCAGAGCATATCAAGTCTCCGAATCAGAGGAAGACTCGGCTCCATCCACCAGGGGGGATGTCCTGATTGACATGAGGAAAATATGGAAAGCAGACCTCATGGAGGTCCAGGCAGAGATTGGAGTCATCCACCAGAAGATCAAAGCGGTGGAGGAGAGAGAGACTGCCAGGGGTGGTCAGCAGCAGGAGACAAAAGGCCAGCTTGAGGGACTTACCCAACAGGTACGACACCTGAATAGAGTGGCAGCCACATTGGAGGCCCAACATAAATGCCGAAATATACGCCTACGCGATATTGCAGAGGCGGTGGGAGGTGAAACCATACAGCCGTTTGTCCAGGGGCTGATTGCCTCGATGGGAAGCAAATGGAGCAATGACCCTCCACTGATCGGGTCACTTGAAGCTCCAAGAGACACCATTGCAGTTACAAGTGACGTAGAGGTGAGGATCACAATCCTGAACCGATCCAGAATACTGGGGAAGGTGCCCTATAGGGACTGCTCAGAGTCCATATACAGTGACCTATCTTTTCCGGTCTTGACGGAGAGGAGAATGCTGGCCCCGATCGCCAGGATGCTGAGGGACCAGTCGGTCAAATACAGATAGGGAGTGGAGGGCTCTCTAATAGTCCCCCAGGGAGAGGAGACAATTACACTGACTTCCTCTGATAACCCAGAGCTGTTTTTAAAGAAGTTGGGCTTGATGGGAATACCCCCCCACTGAAATCCCAGTCAAGGGGAAAGCTAAAAAGAAGAGGGGAAGCACTGGGGAAAATAACCCACAGTCAATCGCTGAACCACACGGAGAAGCTGCCTAGTTGCAGCGATCTCTGCCCAGAAGCAAATCACTAGGCGTAGGCCTGGCACGCTGTGTTGTACGGTTTTCACCCCCCTACTTCCCTAATCTACAACCTGAGATGGGCAGTGTAATTGTGTTCTTGTGCTATTCTCCGCATGATATGTTCTATATGTCTCTGTTATCTTGATGCTCCATATTGTTAATTTTCTCTAAACCCATATTATTTTTCTCATATAATATAAAAAATAAATACAATGTTTTGTCCTAAAATTTGAAATACATTTTGAATTCCCTGTAATTAGTTCTTTAGTAGAACTCCCGAATGGCTGTGTGGACTGCAGAATATTTTTTTTCACTGATTTTTTTATTTCAATCAGCTACTTTCATTGACCACTATCTAAGTAGGGTAGCTATTGGCTTCTGACGGTCCTAACTTACTGCATCCCACTGAATTTATGCAAATTCACAAACATAGATTTTGATTGTATTATTTTATTTAAAATGTTAGTTATGCATTGTGTTTATATTTAATAAAATGAAAGAAAACCTACAAACTCAATGACCACTTACCTACAACAAATGCTGCTTTTCCTTGCTGGGATGCACCACCCTGCTTACTTTTATTGATCACTTCAGCTGAAGTTTTATTTGGCTTTTGAATCTTCTCACTTTTGTTTTTTCGTTTTCCCTTCGTTTTTGATGTCTCTTTCTTCTGAAAGCAATATGAAATAATAATAATTATTATTATAATAAAAAGCAGTTTGTAAGATCTAATTTAATAATCTATACACTAAAACCACTTAATTAAAGGGACTCTCCAGTGCCAGGAAAACAAATCAATTTTCCTGGCACTGCAGGACGCAGCAGTGCACCCTCCCTCCCACCCCCTATCCCATGTTGCTGAAGGGGTTAAAACCCCTTCAGTGACTTACCTGAATCCAGTGCTAATGTCCCTCGGCGCTGGGTCAGGCTCCGCCCACGCTCCTCCCCCACCGTCGTCAGCCGGGGGGGGGGGGGGAGACCTAAAGCGCGGCAATGGTCGCGCCCGCACGCATTAGACCTTCCCATAGGAAAACATTATTCAATGCTTTCCTATGGGGATTCCGGCAAAGCATAGCGCGAGGACGTCCAGTGTCATTTAAAACACTTTTCGTGTTTTAAGAACACGGAAGTCCCTCTAGTGGCTGTCTACCAGAGGACTTAACCCTGCGAGGTAATTATTGCGGTTTATAAAAACTGCAATAATTACACTTGCAGGATTAAGGGTGATGTGAGTTGGCACCCACACCACTCCAATGGGCAGAAATGGTCTGGGTGCCTGGAGTGTCCCTTTAAGTTGTTTTGGTGCTTAGAGTGTCCCTTTAATATGCATCAACATTTAAGAAACAGCATAGCAATATACGAATGGATTATGTTGCCTGAAAAGCTCTTTTATTTACATTGCTTTATACTGGTTTTGTTTTTTTCAGAATCTTAATCTTTTGCAAAGAACAAATCAGGACCACTGTTACGATTTGTGGAGCCCTGTGCATGAAAAATATGCCGAACACGTGTTTAGCCATATGCTCTACACACATACAGAATTAGCTTCGTAACTTGCACATACCCAAACCTAACCTGGAGTTAGACAAGTTGCCATGAATCCCAACCTATCTACAACATCCTCACACACACACACACACACACACACACAGGTACACACAAGCATGTATACATAGACAAACATAACATTTTTACACAGATACACGCTAATACAGATGCAATGACACAAACTAACACACAATCATAGACTCATTAAAAAGCATACACAGACTCACACTGATGTGCACACGCAAACAGACAATTACACAATTACTCAATTTCTGACAATCATACAGTAACACAGTTCTCTCTTGCCCCCTCTTAGGCAATATCACAGACTGTTGGCATTGGCACGTGATTCCAGAAACATATATGTGCATTTAAAGGGCCTGCAGGTGAGAACAACTGAGCAGCTCTCATTTTGAAATTATGTGCATGCTCATTGGCAGGCAGAGAGGATGTCTTTGTGGGAACACGTAATCATGGCTTCTACACATGCAGGACATAGTCAAAGTGTAGGGCCTGGAGCTGCAGCCTAGACAGCTCCATATTCATAAGGGGTGTATGGGATAAGTACTTTTTCCAACAGCATATACTTATCTCATAGGATGAGTGGAACTGTTCTGTAAACTGACTGCAGGTATATAACTAGTGCTGTCGGTTTATACACAGCCAGGCTCACTGCACAGTAAACCAGGCTATGAGTATTAATTGGACACAATTGACACCAGGTAGCTGGAAGTGAGCATTCTGGCTCTCTGACAGACAGCTCTGAGAGGATTTCTTTGAGCTACAGAGATTTTTACACAGAGTTAAGAGTGGGATCAACTACGATGTTGTTAAAATGCGCAGTGTGATCCTTTAAAGGTTTTTAACTAAATCGAACTTCCAATTTAATCCGTCATCGTTTATCCTCATGGCACATTTAACTCATGTATATTCAAAAGTTCTTGAAAGATCCAGATAGTAAAATCTGGATTTAACACTTTGACTTCATTTGTTCTTTTGATCGTATATAAGTCAGTGTTTATTGAGTATTGAGCAGATCCCAGAAGGGGGAAATAAATTCACTTAAGATGTCCTAATCTGCCAAGTGGAGGCTTGGACTCCGGATGGTGAGGATTCTTTCTTAGGTTTTGCGGTATAGGGTGAAAAAAAGGGTTACATATTTGACACTGACCGTACTGCTGGCAATATCTTGTAGTACAGCAATCTCCTCTTTCTCTGTCAGCGGCTGGTTCTCTGTAAGACCTATGTCACCAGTGTTTATCTTAACTTCTAGCTCTTCTTTAGGTTGAATTAAAGTAGGCTTCTCTTCAGTTCCAGAAGGAACTCTGTTCTCTCTTTAAAACAAACAACAAATCAATCTATAAGAAGAAATATGCTACATGTGAATTCCTTAAACAGCTAATTTTTTCCCCAAAAAGAGATTATATAGGACCCACTATTCCTCTATTTTGGTGGAGAGAGACATGCAGATGGTATGGTAGAGAGAAAGACACACATTGGAGATTTTGGGAAGAACAGCAAGGCGAGGGGTAAACAGAGATTTTTGAGTGATGGATAGGAAAGGAGGAGGCAAACATGAGAGAGGTACCCAGGGGCTGAATGGAGAGAGTCACGGGGAGACACAGAGAGGTGAGTGACAAAGAAGGGACATGGGTAATGGAAAAAGAAAGTAGTGTTTTGGAGAGAGACATGCTGAGAAGAGTAGGTGACACTCAAGGGGGCTAAAACTCTGGGGCGGTGGTGGGGGCATTCAGCAAATATAATTGGATGGTTAAAAAAATAAAAAATAAACTCACCATTTCATAATTATAAAAGTATTTTTTGTGATCACAGTAAATCTAGAGTTTTGTTTCTAATCATACCTGATATGTTAGGTTTACTGCAAGCAGAGAGCATTGCTGGATAGAGTGCAGGCAATGAAGGTATATTAAGAATGAAACATGCAATGTATTATGCACGTGGACACATATTGCTTGTATGATATTATATATTTCAGTTACCCTCTCCCCATGTAACACTTTATCTTGTTCCTTGTTGTTGAAAGGCATTCCCTCATTACATAATTCTAAATGCCCTTGACCTTGACAATCTCAGAGTCAACATCAAAAAAGACACTCATCTTTAATGTACTTCAATTAATCCTCAATCCGACTAAACAAGCCCATCAAGAACTTGTAGTGAACGAGGGTCAGGTAATGAATTGCTCTTTGGTAACGAGCCACAGGAAATAAGGTAATTACACCAAACATGCCTGGTGGTAACTCACATTTCCAAGCTTTTCCCGATGGGTTGTGCTCCCTCTGATGTCTTCTGTTTTTTAGTCTGTTGCTTCTTTGGACCTATGGGATGACATTAATCTTCCAGTACAAGTAGGAATCACATGTCCAGCATCAGACCCTGTGCACTTTCACAAGACTACAGGGATTTCAGATTCTAACCCCTTTGAAGTTTTACAGAATCCTTAGCATAACGTAAAAAAAAGTATTTTTTTTTTTCTATTTCAGCATCAGCCCTTTGGATTTTTAACCCAAAGCAGACTGAACATTTTTTTAAAAATAATTATGCACCCAGTTCTATGATTGAAACAGCCTAATCATTTTATGCATTACACGGGGTGTTTGACTGAACTCAAATTTGTATTGAATTGAAATTTAAACAGCAACATTAATACCAAAAATAGCTAAGCTGTGAGTGTAACTAAGTTTGAGAATTTCTCCAAATCAGTGATGTTTGCCATCCAAATTTTGTAAATTGTAATTCATACAATTCATGAATGTCTTCTGGACCAGTGTTTAGCAAATCCCTTGTTATAGGGACAGTCCTGACCTAGTAACTTTCATTATACCAGACCTGTGGTCCTGAAAATTAAAAGAAACACTCTAAGCACAATAACCACTACAGTTATAGTTGCATGATTACAAAATGACTCTTCCTTTGTACGGGTTAGCAATCTGTAGCACTAATGACTTACGTTGAAAATTCAGATGTTGGAAGAACTGCATATCCTGACATACCCAGCCGGCACTAAGAGCATCATGGGAAATGTAGTCCCCAAACAGCTGCAAGGTTTCCTATCCCTTGTCTATAACCTGAACTGGCAACCTGTAGTTTTTTTCAGGCAGCAGTTTCAATTATGCAACTGATTCTTGGGGCCAGGAATTTTTTTTTTATTGTTTTTGGCATTTATCAACATAAAACACAGCATAGGTATGCTTATAGACAGATTTTGCATACTCAAAGCATCATAGTCAATAAATGTTGAGATGATAAAAAATAACAGGTTGGAGAGTACCAGACATGAAGGTGGAAGAAGAAAGATACTGTACATCAGGTGGCTTGCATGCTGCTGTATTGGCTATTGTTAAAACTCAGCTACACTTTAAAAAAAATAAGAAGTACAGAACCGAATGGTTATGAGAAAATAGCCAATTACCTTTTACGTTCACCTCCTCTTGTTTTTTGTCATACTCTGCTGATGCTGAAGGGGGAGCTGCAGTCTTATCGTCTTGGGCTGCCTCTGATTGTTCATGATTCTTTGGTAATACCTGGCCATTAAATTCACTTTCATCGAGTGATAGTTTTCTCGGAATAGCATCTTTGGTACTTGGAGTATCTAAGTAAAAACGCATAAGAGTTTTATTATGCCTTTACGGTGATCCCTGACAGACAGTTACTGACGTTCGTGCACTATATCAATAGTATTTATCTTGATTTACTTAACCAGGACGGAGATAACACATTGGTGTTAATGAAAAGGTGATTTTTTTTTTGTGAGATTTTTATACTTCGTAATTATCCTCAGGATTTATTCATTGAAGAGTGAATTGCGGTGAATTAAAAATCGAATTGTAAATGATAAAACTGCTCCATTGAAAAAAAAAAAAATCACTAACTGCTGCGTTAAAAAAAATAAAATCGGAAAAAATCACCGCTCCAGCTATTTTTTCCAGTTCGATTATTATAGGCCTACATTTTGCAAGCTAAACAGTTTTTCGGTTCCTTTTTGAATAAATGCTTGTTTCTTCCTAAATCATAAAAACAATTCTAATATATATATATGGAAGCTTATGATACTTTCAGCATTACTGGTAGGTTTCCCTGCACGATGGGTCAAACTGTCCTTATCCCAGCTTGATAAATATCTCAGAAGAGAAAATAAGGAAAATTCTCATCGTTCAGTAAATTGTCCCAACTCGCCCCTTAGTGAATAATTCCTGTCTGTTTACATCTGTTTAGATATTTCCTTTAACCCCTTAAGGACACATGACATGTCTGACACGTCATGATTCCCTTTTATTCCAGAAGTTTGGTCCTTAAGGGGTTAATGCATGTTGTGTATATTACCTGTATTAGTTTCTTTTTTCTCGTGGGAAAGGTTCTCAATTCCTTTGCTTGGTAACGTGTCAGTCTGTACGAAGAGTTAAAATGAATCAAAAAAAGGAAACAATTGGTATCATACAAACTGGAACATTACAGGTCATCCAGTCACTGAATTTACAGGGCTGCCTGGCTGTAATGAGAGTTGGAGTATGCAGTACTGAGATGTTTTAGAGTAGTGCAAACCCCAAATTTCTAACTTAATAAAATATTATTTGTGAGTGTTTTTTATCGCACCAGACATTCTAGAGATGTTTATCTCAGGATTCTAACTGGAGGACATTTTTGAATGGTGGAAAAGCAGAAGAAACATCTGGAAGGGAGAAGGTGTCTACCAGAGTGGTCAAATCAGCAGCCAATCAGAACAAATGTGTACAGGGTCACTTACAAATGTCTGAAGCTGTATCCTTTATTTTGCTTCACTAATCTACATATTTAACAAAGATCTACAAACTGTGTAAGATGTATCATCCTGTTCAATGGGGAAGGAATGTATCGTTACTATAGTGACAGGAATACAAATAAGTAAACCTTTTATTTACTTACCTGATCCCAGCACTGATGTCCCTCGACGCTGGGTCGCGGTTCCACCTTTCCCAACGTTACTGAATCAATACTTTCCTAGGTATAAATAGCGGACGCAGGATGTCCTCATGCAAAGCGTGAGGATGTCCAGCGTCAGTTACCGGACCAAAAGTCTGTTAACAGCCAGGAAGCGCCTCGAGTGGCCGTCTGGGAGACAGATACTGGAGGCAGACTTAGTACTGCATAGTAAACATTGCAGTTTCTCTGGAACTACAAAGTTTTACATTGCAACACTAAGTGCAACAGGGGCACTGCACCCAGACCACTTCAATGAGCTGAAGTGGTCTGGGTGCCTTTAGTGTCCCTTTAATATCTAATCTGGTTATTATTAAACTATAGTGAAAATCTACATCCACACATTTGATGTGAAGAGATTCCCAGATAGCAAGGTAAGGTAGTGTGGGTGTAACATTTAAGAAAAAACAATATAGACAATTTGTGGTTATTCACGACTCTGGGAAATTTGGAGGCTTGACCAGTGATTTGACAATTTAGACCAAAATTTTTAATTGGAAGATTCACAAGCTCAGTTTTTTTCCAATTCGACTATTTTAGACTATTATTCTCAGTTCCTTAGTCAGGTATCCACAGTTTACAGTAGAGTAAATATCTTGCTTGAGTGTTGTTGTACTGACCGGTGTAGACTCTTCTGGTTGGTTGTCACTAGGTGGTACCGTCTCAGGGGACACTCTGTGTGTTTCCTAAACCAATGATAGACATTCAACGTTACTTCCAATGTCAAAGGGGATAAGCGCATTTACATTAACGTCACATGCAGGGTAATCAGCATTCCCCGATTCACACACACTGCATACACTAAATCCATCAAGCTGGCCAGTCATTAAACTAAGTGAGTCTTAGGGGAAAAACATAGTTCGTTACATTCATTACCACTCAATAACAGACAAAGTAAGTGCTTCAAACAAGCACAGTGCTGGCATCTGCACCCAGGGCCGCCATCAGGGGGTGACAACCATGACGGTTGTCACAGGCCCGGCGTCCCTGGGGGGGCCACTTTCCCTCTCTGCACACATAGATAGCAAATATCGCGACCTATGTGTGCAGCCGCGGGCCCCCCGGCTCCCTGTTGCCGCAGAGGGGGCCCAGCACACAGCTTCTCCTCTTCTCATCTCTGCTAATAACTCTCGCGAGACCCGGTTGCCATGGCAACGCTCCGCGGGTCTCGCAAGAGTTATTGGAGGAGAGAAGAGGAGAAGCAGTGTGCTGCCTGGGCCCCCTCTGCGGTAACAGGGAGCCGGGGGGGCCCCCACCGGACCACCAGGGATGGAATCTCCCCCCTCCCTGGACTAAGGTAAGCAGGGAGAGGGGAGAAACAATTTAATTAAATTTAAAAAAAAATTTTTTTATGTGAAAATGCCCCTTCCTCCCCCTCTACCTCCCCCAGATTGCACATTTACACACACACACACACACACACACTACATACACTAACACAACACACACACACACTACATACACTGACACAACACACACACACTGACACAACACACACACTACATACACTGACACAACACACACACTGCATATACTGACACAACACACACACACACACTACATACACTGACACAACACACACACACTACATACACTGACACAACACACACACACTACATACACTGACACAACACACACACACTGCATATACTGACACAACACACACACTACATACACTAACACAACACACACACTACATACACTGACACAACACACACACTACATACACTGACACAACACACACACTACATACACTGACACAACACACACTCTGCATACACTGACAACACACAACACACACTGCATACACTAACACAACACACACACACTGCATACACTGACAACACACACTGCATACACTAACACAACACACACACACTGCATACACTAACACAACACACACCCTGCATACACTGACACAACACACACACACTGCATACACTAACACAACACACACTGCATACACTAACACACACTGCATTCACTAACACACACACTGCATTCACTAACACAACACACACTGCATACACTAACACAACACACATACTGCATACACTAACACAACACACTTACTGCATACACTAACACAACACACATACTGCATACACTAACACAACACACATACTGCATACACTAACACAACACACACACTGCATACACTAAATCCATCAAGCTGGCCAGTCATTAAACTAAGTGAGTCTTAGGGGAAAAACATAGTTCGTTACATTCATTACCACTCAATAACAGACAAAGTAAGTGCTTCAAACAAGCACAGTGCTGGCATCTGCACCCAGGGCCGCCATCAGGGGGTGACAACCATGACGGTTGTCACAGGCCCGGCGTCCCTGGGGGGGCCACTTTCCCTCTCTGCACACATAGATAGCAAATATCGCGACCTATGTGTGCAGCCGCGGGCCCCCCGGCTCCCTGTTGCCGCAGAGGGGGCCCAGCACACAGCTTCTCCTCTTCTCATCTCTGCTAATAACTCTCGCGAGACCCGGTTGCCATGGCAACGCTCCGCGGGTCTCGCAAGAGTTATTGGAGGAGAGAAGAGGAGAAGCAGTGTGCTGCCTGGGCCCCCTCTGCGGTAACAGGGAGCCGGGGGGGCCCCCACCGGACCACCAGGGATGGAATCTCCCCCCTCCCTGGACTAAGGTAAGCAGGGAGAGGGGAGAAACAATTTAATTAAATTTTTAAAAAAAAAATTTTATGTGAAAATGCCCCTTCCTCCCCCTCTACCTCCCCCCAGATTGCACATTTACACACACACACACACACACACACTACATACACTAACACAACACACACACACACTACATACACTGACACAACACACACACACACACTGACACAACACACACACTACATACACTGACACAACACACACACTGCATATACTGACACAACACACACACACACACACTACATACACTGACACAACACACACACACTACATACACTGACACAACACACACACACTGCATATACTGACACAACACACACACTACATACACTAACACAACACACACACTACATACACTGACACAACACACACACTACATACACTGACACAACACACACACTACATACACTGACACAACACACACTCTGCATACACTGACAACACACAACACACACTGCATACACTAACACAACACACACACACTGCATACACTGACAACACACACTGCATACACTAACACAACACACACACACTGCATACACTAACACAACACACACCCTGCATACACTGACACAACACACACACACTGCATACACTAACACAACACACACTGCATACACTAACACACACACTGCATTCACTAACACACACACTGCATTCACTAACACAACACACACTGCATACACTAACACAACACACATACTGCATACACAAACACAACACACTTACTGCATACACTAACACAACACACATACTGCATACACTAACACAACACACACACTGCATACA
The DNA here is from genome assembly GCF_036172605.1 of Pelobates fuscus. Lineage (NCBI taxonomy): Eukaryota > Metazoa > Chordata > Amphibia > Anura > Pelobatidae > Pelobates > Pelobates fuscus. The sequence continues at coordinate 54,744,605 of NC_086324.1, forward strand.
CTAATACAATACACACACTGCATTCACTAATACAACATGCACTCTGCATACACTACACACTTTCACACTACCCGGAATCCACTATACTGACACACACTCTGCATTTGCTACACAATACACAGACACTGCGTCGAATGCACACACTACATGCACTACAGACACTGCATCCACTAAACACATTTCATCTACTACATACAAACACTACATCCACTACACAAACACACACTACATCACTGTACACACACTACATCCACTAATCAAACAAACACTCTCTGCATTCACTACACATTAACACTCTGCATTCACATCACTACACTAATACACACTCTGCATCCGCTACACACTAACACACCCTCTGCATTCACTACACATTAACACACTGCATTCACTACACTAACACACACTCTGCATCCGCTACACATTAACACACACTCTGCATTCACTACACATTTACACACACTCTGCATTCACTACACATTTACACACACTCTGCATTCACTACACATTTACACACACTCTGCATTCAATGCACTAACACACACACACTATATTCATTACACTGACGCACTCTGCATTCACTACACACTAACACACACTCTGCATTCATTACACACGAACACACACTCTGCATTCATTACACACGAACACACACTCTGCATTCATTACACACGAACACACACTCTGCATTCATTACACACGAACACACACTCTGCATTCATTACACACGAACACACACTCTGCATTCATTACACACGAACACACACTCTGCATTCATTACACACGAACACACACTCTGCATTCATTACACACGAACACACACTCTGCATTCATTACACACGAACACACACTCTGCATTCATTACACACGAACACACACTCTGCATTCATTACACACGAACACACACTCTGCATTCACTAAACTATGCACACACTCTGCATTCACTATACTGACACACACTCTGCATTAACTGTGCACACAGCATCCACTACACAAACATCTTGTATTCACAGTACACACACAACATCCACCACAAATTGAAACACTCTGCATTCACTATACACAGACACTGCGTCTAATACACACACTACATCCACTACAGACACTGCATCCGCTAAACACATTTTATCTAGTACATACAAACACTACATCCACTACACAAACACAACTACATCACTGTACACACACTACATCCACTACTCAAACACACTCTGCGTTCACTATACACACTGCATCCGCTACACAAACACACACTCTGCATTCACTGCACAAACAGTATCTAATACACACAAACACTACATCCATTACACACATTCTAATTCACTTCCACTATACACTCCACATTCAGTCCTGCATCATTGTCAGCGGACTAGGTAGGGCGTGGGCGGGGGGGGGGGGGGGGCCCAGACCTTGTGCTTTGTCAGGGGCCCCAAAATTTCTGATGGCAGCCCTGTCTGCACCAAGCATTATCTAAGTTTGTAGCTTCCATTGATCCATTGATTAGTAATTCATATAATATGATGATGTGTTGCTACATACCAGCTCTTTAACTCTAGAATATTGATCAAGTTCATTGCCTGGAGAGTATATCTCTGGGGACAGTGTTGATCTCTGTAAAGGTAATTTAAGATCAATGAGAAAAATGCATAAAACTACTACTTTTTGTACTGATTTATTAACGAGCACTAGAGTTAGACACCCTTGCTGGTTTCACAATGGACTACAGGTTGAATTGCTTATAGAATTGTTAAAAAAAATATATATTTTTTTTTACAAGAGGTGTCTTGTGGCCATTGCTGCCATTAGCCTATGAATGACCATTTGTTTAGGTGCCAGGACCAGCACTGGAGCCCGCACTGGGCCATTTTACATTATGAAGTGCAGTGGAGAGATAGAATTACCGTACCATCATAACGAGCCCCACACCAGGGCTGAGCTCACTTTATCTTTGTGCAGCATCAAATAGCTTTTATGAGGTTATGTTTATATCACTTCCTCACATAGCGCACACACAGAGCTGTGCAAGGAGAGAAGTTGCCCCAATGGCCCCGAAGGACCAGAAAGGTATGCACACAGTGACAGTGTGTGTCTGTTTATGTTAGCGTGTATATCGGTATGTGTCTGTGTATCTGAGAGTGTGTATTATCTGACTGTGTGTGTGTTGTAATGTCTGTCTGAGAGTATTTGTGTGTGCATGTGCATGTATCTGATTCTGTCTGTCTGTGTATGAGTTTGTGTTAGTATGAGTGAGTGGCAATATAAGAAGAAATTGTCATTCTCAAGTCAGCCACAAGGGGGCCAAGTCGAGATGTGAGAAGTGAAACATATAGATTTTATTTTTTTGTTACTGGAATATATATATATATATTATATATTACTTTGTTAATCCTGATGAAAAACTATTTTATTCAACTTGAATATTTAACATGCATTTTTGCAAGTCCATCGTCAAATCACTAGAATTTGACATTTATTGAATAAGTTACTGTGTTTTGCTGGACAAACACATCAAAATTAAATTTAAAAAGGGACTTAATGCGATTCTCTGTGTGTATATTAGAGTGTGATATTTTGTTTTAAATGAATATCTACTTTAAATTTACATTTTTACTTCCAGAATTCCTTTTATTTATTATTAGTTAATTAAAACCGAAATGTACAGCAGCATTAACAATATAGATGCACATTAACCAACACACACAACTAGCATTCTTTTTGTCCATATAAACATGTTATCTTATAATACTCAGGGGTTTATTCATAAAAAAAACACAGCAAAAACACAGGGGCAAAATGTGTGCAATAATATTCAAATTAGAAAAAAATTCAAATGAAGCTATTTTGGCCTATATTTTGAAATTCCCCAGTCAGTTTACTGTTTTAAAGCATTGAACTATATGCACAATGTATTGCTTTTATTTAATATTTCTGAACACTGCATAGATTCAAAAGAATAAAAGAAAATCTAAAAATATTAAGTGTCTTTCATAGCAGAATGCGGACCAATAAATATAGACCTATGCATGTAAATCCTCAAACCGGTACTGGCTTCACACAAATCTTTTGTCAAATGAAGTGTGACTGTCAGTCTTTTAGATGCTTGGCACTGTGCCCAGGACGATCTAGCAGAATTATACAAAATTCGTCAGTACAGCCGAGGTCCCTGACTGCTACTACATCAATTTTGCTAGACGTGTTCACTACAAAATAATTGCAGCAACGTTGCATAAAAATGTTAACAACATGCAAATTTGGACCATTTTCCAAAAATCTTACAACTGGGAACACGTTTACAGCATCTATCCTTCAGTACAGAGCTATATTACTGCGTAGTATATACATTTCTCTGTATGAATCCAGAATAAAAAAGTACTGGCAAGCTCTGACAGTTGAATAAATGTTTTAATTTAGGCTATTTTGGTTTACAATACATAATTACCGTGTCAGTTCTGTACAATACTTGAGTTAGTGAATAAAGTCCAATATTTGAATGTGCTGTTTCATATTTTAATTCTATGACAATGACACTTTAAGAAGTGGTTCTCAATTCCTAGGTGAGGATCCAAAAATTACATTTTAGTGGGCCCCTATTATTAAAGGGACACTATAGTCACCTGAACAACTTTAGCTTAATGAAGCAGTTTTGGTGTATAGAACATGCCCCTGCAAGCCTCCCTGCTCAATCCTCTGCCATTTAGGAGTTAAATCCCTTTGTTTATGAACCCTAGTCACACCTCCCTGCATGTGACTTGCACAACCTTCCATAAACACTTCCTGTACAGAGAGCCCTATTTAGGCTTTCTTTATTGCAAGTTCTGTTTAATTAAGATTTTCTTATCCCCTGCTATGTCAATAGCTTGCTAGACCCTGAAAGAGCCTCCTGTATGTGATTAAAGTTCAATTTAGAGATTGAGATACAATTATTTAAGGTAAATTACATCTGTTTGAAAGTGAAACCAGTTTTTTTTTTTTTCATGCAGGCTCTGTCAATCATAGCCAGGGGAGGTGTGGCTAGGGCTGCATAAACAGAAACAAAGTGATTTAACTCCTAAGTGACAGTGAATTGAGCAGTGAAATTGCAGGGGAATGATCTATACACTAAAACTGCTTTATTTAGCTAAAGTAACTTAGGTGACTATAGTGTTCCTTTAAGAATATTTTTGTTTGTTTTTTTAAATCTCTGTTTATTAGATAAGAGTATTTGTAAGAGATATATTGTCATAGTACAGCAGGAAAAAGGAACTACTCGAGACACATAGGTCTCCGTTGTAGGAGCAATATGCCATATTACAATGAGACATTTATATTACAAATGTAATAAAGTGAATAGCATACTTAGATCAGAGTAAGAATTCTAAACTTTGTAAGTTAACATTTTGTTCTATTATTATGTTATTATTATGTTATTTATATAGCGCAAACAAATTCCGCAGCGCTTTACAATGGGTGGACGAACAAACATGTAGTTGTAACCAGACAAGTTGGACACACAGGAACAGAGGGGTTGCGGGCCCTGCACAATGAGCTTACATGCTAGAGGGAGTGGGGTAAAGTGATACAAAAGGTAAGGATAGTATTAGACTAGTGGCAGTTGCAAGAGAGGAATCAGTCGGGAGCTATTAACAGTTTAATTGATACACTTTTATGAAGAAGTGGGTTTTAAATGATTTTTTTAAGGGCTGGGTGAGCATCTAATGGAGGAGGGAAGTGAGTTCCACAGGAACGGTGCAGCCCTCGAGAAGTCTTGAAGGCGAGCATCAGAGGTGGGACTACGGACATAAGATATATGTAAGTTTTCAGCAGAGCGTAAGGGCCTAGACGGGACATACTTGTGTATTAGGGAGGATAGATAGGTTGGAGCAGCTTTATGTAGAGATTTTAAATCAAGAACCAGAATTTTAAATTAAGCCCTATATCTTACAGGAAGCCAATGTAGGGACTGACAGAAGGGTGAGGCATGGGAGGTGCGGGCGGACAGGAAGATGAGCCTCGCCGCAAAACTGTCTTCCAGAGAAACTATTGTGGTGTACCATCTTCCCTCTGATTAGCAACAGAGTTTCCATACAATGACACGATGTGGGGGTGGGGTGGGGGGGTACCAGTTGGAAGGATCTCGTTACCCGCTACCCATGTGTGCGTACTTTGCATAATTCCAATTTAAAGGGAGTTGAGTCTGGTCCAACTGGGTATAACAACTGACTTCCAGGAATTTATAATTGGTACTCTCTCCCCCGCTCCAACCCAGAGAGTAGTCTATAGGGAGCGTCCAGTCCATACGAGTCATAAAGTAGAAGGTGAAAAAGAGGTCAGAAAGAAAGAAAGAGAAGGAGAGAGAGAAAAAAAAGGAGAGGGGGTAAGAAGGTAGCAGTTAGATAAGTCAGACAGGGTGTGGAAAGCGGGCTTGTAGCTGAGCAGCTACCCCTCAGCCCGTCACACATCCTCCCCACCCAGTCCTCAAGTTCTCTGTGGCCCACTGTCTTGCTCCGCCATGAACATAAACCATGGTTGCCACCATTCCGCGTGTTTTGTGTTCATGCCAACAATAGCAGCATGTCATGCCTCTTTGATTTCCTCTACTTTCTGTAACCATCCCTCTTTCCATTATTAACCCCTTAAGGACACATGACATGTGTGACATGTCATGATTCCCTTTTATTCCAGAAGTTTGGTCCTTAAGGGGTTAAGAACATATACACATCATATTCACCAGGCAGCTGCCCTCAATAGATTGTTTCCTGTAGTGAAATCTCATTCAAAATAAGTATGCGGAATTCTCTGCCTCGAGAGGTGGTTTTATCAGTCTATAAAGATGTTTAAACAACAACTGGATGAATACTTCTACAAAAACATTATATTCAGGAATATCAGTTTCAATATATGGGGTAACAGGTTCTTGATTCGAGGAGAGATTTGCCTGCCATTCTGAGGGTCAACAAAGATTTTAATCCTAGTATGTTGCAAAATCGAAAAGTGCTTCAAACAGTGTTTTTTTCTTCTTTTGTATAAACAGAAAAGCCAGATGTTTGAAAGACTGAACTTGATGGACACATGTCTCTTTTCAGACTATATAACTATGTAATGCTGATTACATTACGTGCGAAGATTGGGTCACTGAGTTCATTTCACAACTGAAGAATGGATCATCAAGCTTTTGCTGTGAACTATTTTGAGTCAATTGTGAAAATACTCAAAACCATTGCTTAAAGATGCATTAAGCTTTGATAATAACATAGAATGTAACTGCCTCTGCTTTCCTGACAATGTAAGTCAAACATCTTTTTTGGAACATACCAGTAATGTTTCTGGAGGGATACTTTCCTCCTCTTCTGTTGTGGTTGTAAAATCTTCTGTATTTGAAAAATCTGTCTCCAAAGGTGCGATTGCATCCCCAGAGGGAATTACAACGATATCCGGCATAGTTTTCTGTGATAGTAAATAAATAAAAGACTACAATGTATACATAGACTTTGCTTTTCTTTCAGCTCTTGGGAGTTAGTGTGCCCCATTTTGTGTATATACATACACACATATATAAACATCAATCACACACACACAAAAATGGAGTATTGCTCAAACAATGTTTATTTACAAAAAGTGGCAGTATTTAAATCCTAGAAGGCCAGAAACAAATAGAGGGTTATTCACAAAATGATTATTCAAAGTAAATGTAACATTTAAGGCCAGAGTAGCTGTACTGAAAGCATTTCCTATTTTGACCTTATATTTCAAATGAAGTCTCTTCAAACTAGTAATTATCATGTTGCTTAGGGATACATCACATTCATTGGTTAATTCAGCTTTGGAAGGATTACATTGCAATATTTTTTTCTATATTGCATATATGACCAACGTGTGAAGACTATCTAACACTTGGGATATCCAGAACAGTCCTTAAAAGCACACTGTAATGTTACGTAACGCTTAAGACTAAATGTCTCCAGTTGATTTTGTGAAAAATGTTTTTTTTTATTTTTATTGCAGTTGTTTTGACCTTAAATTAGAAATTCACACTTGATTCGCTTTGAATTCATGACAATTCACAAGTTTGAGAATCATTTTGTCAGGGTTATTCAGTAAACCATGCATTTTCAGGAATTCATCACGGCATTACAAATTCAAGGCCAAAATAGCTGATCTGGAAACATAGATGTATAGAGTGTTATCCTGGGGCAAAGAGCTAAGCCATGAGTAGTTACATTACATTCTATTGGTTTCCAGAATAACTTGCTACCTGATTGAGTTTGGAACTTTACCACAGATTTTATTTTTATATATAATTCTGAATGTCTCTGTTGAGATACTAACAATCGTTTGAATACCACGTACTTGCACTTGCTCCGGAGATCTAATTTCCCGTTCCCCACTCTTCACAGCACTCTTGTTTTTAATTCTCCTTTTAGACTTAACTGATGACAGCTGCAGGTTGGAATTCTTGAAAAACAAATTATTTGATCAGTTATATTTTAAAGGAAATAAAATCAGCTTATAAAAACGTATAATATTACTGCCATTATCAAGTTATTTCTCCATTGCCAGTTAAGCATCTTCAACATTGTAACGGGACCATTGTCACTGTCCGTCTATTTAGAAACCTTTTCATGCATGACACCGTAATATGTGTGAAAATGTCAGAATATCTTTTTTGTGCATATGTCATTTTCTTACATATAAAATTTCATCTATACGTGTTATACACTCACATCTGTCATGGAAAAATGCCACTGTAGCAGTGGTGGTTAATTTAAATATAGTAATATTTGTAGACTTTCCTTACATATTGTTAGCGGCAAAATCCTGAACTCTAACCAACGCCAAAAATAGCAGGGGAAAAACAATGACCATTATGAACACAGAGGGGAAGTATTTTGACACATAATTCTCCACTTCTAACTACTACAACAACGTGGAATCCTGAGAGGGTTCGCCCGTTCGTACCAGCGGCTCACCAGGGAAATCCTTCCTCTACCTCAGTGCCTTGACTGAGCTGCGATCTTCTTTACTATTTCTCGTTTTAATTATGTTTTTCTTTTGTAACTCTTATGTTTTTGTATTTTATTATTTTGTATTTTTTTCATAGTTTATATTAAGTTATATTAATTCCTCTTTACAAATTTACCACATACATTCTAAAATTGTTCAAAATTCTTCAAAATTTTCCTTCCCTTGGTTTGTTATACTTTTGTTGTTCATTATACATTATTATTCTTTACTTATTCAGGGAAGAAGTAATATATAAATATCTACTGGTATGGGTGTAAGCATGCATAATACTAACATAAACATAAACACAAAAAAAATAAAAATAAACAATAAGACATAAGTTTGTCCGGAGTCGTCTGGGTGGAGAGGGGGCAATAGGGGCGACCCTCTGTATAAAGTATATTTTATTTCTAGGGCATTCTTGGTTTATACAGTATTTAAAGTACTGATTGTTCCGAGAGTAAATTCCCTTTATTTTATTTTTTTAAATTAGACATAGGAGGCCCCAGGACTACTGTTTTAAGCTCTCACTTCCCACGACCTGCATAGCTATCTCATAGGCACAATCTCCCAACCCCCCACCTTCCTCTAGATACTCATCTGATTGTACAGTTTTATAAGTTTACCAGAGGGAGTTCAAGCCTCTATAGCCTATACTTTATTGTAGTTTTTACCGCCTAATCTGCCAAAATGTCTTAAAGGCATCTTGTGTCCCCAGCCAGTACACGTCTACCCTAGTATCTTCTGTCACAACTAGTTGGTTCACTATTTTATATAACTTTATAAAACTAACAATCCTACATTTCAGGCTACGTCATTGGCGGATCCAGGGGGGGGGCAACAGGGCAATTGCCCCCCCCCGAGATTTTCCCCTGCCGGCTAGTGCAGGGCTGACATTGCCCAAGTGCCAGCCCTGCATTGTGCCTGCAGACCGGGAGGGAGATCAGTGATCTCCCTCCCCGGTCCGCAGGCACATTACTGACAGCCGACCGGCAGGGGAGGGAGAGAGGACCCGGGAGCTGTTACCAGCAGCTCCTCCGGGTCCTCCTCTCGCGATATTTGGAGCGTTGCCGCGGTTACCACGGCAACGCTCCAAATCTCGCGAGAGTGAACTCTAGCCCTGGAGCGCGGGCTAGAGTTCACTGGAACCACTGGACCACCAGGGATTCCCCACTGGGACCACCAGGGATCCAGAAATGTCCCCCCTCCTCCTCAATAAAGGTAAGAAGGGAGGGGGGACATAATATATATATTTTTTTTTTTTTGTCAATCTTTCTTTTATTGAGGCATTTGAGGTGGGATACAGAAAAAGAGGAGGGAAATGCGCAATTTTAGATACACGTTAGGGAATTCACAGCTGTAAAACACATTTCACAAAAAACTGTGCCTCGTTTTTATGGATTAGTATCGCTTAACCATGCTGAGCTGTTTTGCTGATACATGCTGAGAAAACGTAGGGTCACGTTAGAAAAGATTATGCAAAGGAGTGACAAAGTGACTGTGGTTAGGTATGACATATGTAATCATGCTATGGTCAAGACCGTAGTTAAATACACGACAGATATGTAATTACATTTTATGCTATGCGAAGGCTAAAGTTTAAGAGGCAGGGAAAGCAAAACAAGGTGAGCATGCAGGCATTATATACTGTTACGATTTGCTGAGTATATGCTTAGATATGAGATAGATAACATCACCCCTTTAGGCCTTTATAGCTACATATCAATGACAGTGGTAGGGCTGGGGCATTTGGACAGGAACCTTGTGAATAGTACAGGCTAAACTTTGGGTCTTGCTTGGAAACAAAGGCCAAAAGGGCCAACTAATTTCACAAAAAATTAAGGTGTCGCCTTTTAGTATGGGCTAAAGAATATACATGTATAACTGATCACATTCAGGAGGTTTAAGCAGAAAGTATACACGGTAAGTAATTATGTCCCGCTTGGTGTTGCCTGCTGTCCAGTGTTGCGTGCCCGCTTTGTCCCGATGAGTATAGTTCCTGTCCGCTGCGTCCCGAGATGTGTGCGGCGAGTCGACCGGTCAGATCGGAGCAGCGTACTAAGATGCTTCGACCGGCTGTTTCAGATGTTTTGACCCAAGTCCATGCTGTACAATTGTAAGTCCGCGTGGTAGTGGCCTGTGTGTCTGTTGGTGTCCCCCTGCTCGTCGTCATACTCCACCGGGTGCACTGTTGCGTCTTGCGGTGGATCCTCAAGTTTCCCGGTGTTGTGGTGGTACTGCGTCTGGGAGCCGCCAGCCTTCGGCCTGAGGCCTTTGCAGGCGCTCGCGCCCTTGTGCCATTGATCCCTTCAGCAGGATCGTGGGCCCTGGGTTCCGATCCCGTTCTTCTCCCAGGGTGTATGGCAGGCTGCAGAGGGGTTCCTCTTAGTGAGCGCCCAACCCAGAAGAAGGGCGAGCAGTCCCATGGGCAGCTCCGTTCATGTGAGCAGTGCATCGAGCAGGGTCTTCAGTGTTTTGCGCCCGGTGAGTCTCTGGGCTTGGGTGCCACTTTATGATGTGGGTCCTCGGTTGTTTACAGCCTTGTGCGCCATGTCAGGTCGTATCTGCTATCTGGCACAGAGTCTGCAGGTCGGCCTCCGCACACGTGGCCCCCGCCATCTTGGTCCTGGGCCTGCATGTTGGTCCGGCAATGCCTCTGAGCGTAGTTTTGGGGCATGGACCGGGATCTCCCCCCCGGTCCAGAGGGGGGGGGGTTCAGGGCCGGATCCGCCGTTGGGCTGCGTGCATGACAGTCTCCGATGGGCAGGATAGTGGAGCGGCGGCCGTCCACTCCACTCACCGCCAGGCTGGATCCCGCTGGATGCTGCAGGGAAACCTCCTCCGGGGGACTAGAACTCCGGGAGCAAGCCTCTCCCCGGCTCCGGTAGCCAGTCTGTGTTGCAGGTCACGGTTGTTGGTCGTCTGGGTCCGTAAAAATCACGGTTTATAACGTGGATGGGCCATGTTATGCAGGAGCTGCTCTTCCCTGCGACCGCTCGGCTCGGCGGTCCGGCCCCGCCCCCCCATAATATATTTTATTAAATACATTTTTTTTTTTTATTAAAAAGCCTCCTCCCCTCCCCCATACACACTGCCCCCATACACACTGCCCAACATACACTGCCCCCATACACACACTGACCCCATACACACTGCCCCACATACACTGCCCCCATACACACTGCCCCCATACACACTGCCCCCATACACACTGCCCAACATACACTGCCCCCATACACACACTGACCCCATACACACACTACACACACTGACCCCATACACACACTGACCCCATGCACACACTGACCCCATACACACACTACACACACTGACCCCATACACACACTGACCCCATACACACACTACACACACTGACCCCATACACACACTACACACACTGTCCCCATACACACACTACACACACTGTCCCCATACACACACTACACACACTGTCCCCATACACACACTGTCCCCATACACACACTGTCCCCATACACACAAACACTGCCCCCATACACACAAACACTGCCCCCATACACACAAACACTGCCCCCATACACACAAACACTGCCCCCATACACACACTGCCCCCATATACACACTGTCCCCATACACACACTGTCCCCATATACACACTGTCCCCATACACACACTGCCCCACACACACACTGCCCCACAAACACTGCCCCATACACACACTTCCCCCTTACACACACTGACCCCATACACACACTGACCCACAAACACTGCCCCACATACAAACACTACACACACTGACCCCATACACACACTGCCCCCACAAACACTGCCTCCATACACACACTGCCCCACAAACACTGTCCCCATACAACACTGTCCCACAAACACTGTCCCCATACACACTGCCCCACAAACACTGCCCCATACACATACTGCCCCGCACACACTGCACACCTATACACACACAGTGCCCTACACACCCTGCTGCCCCCCCATACACACATTGCCCCAAACACACACACACGACCCCCCCATACACACAGTGCCCCCCATACACACACTGCCCCACACAGACATACAGTGCCCCCCCATACACACACTGCCCCACACAGACATACAGTGCCCCCATACACACACTGCCCCCTAACACACACACTGCCACCCTTACGCACTCACACTCACTTCACCGCTCACACACACACTGCACCTTTCACACACACTTCACCCCTAACACACACCACTTCTCCTATGCCCTATATCCCAGCAGACCCCAGGTAAGTTGTCAAACTGTTCTTAAACGGTATGACTACTTACTCCGGGGTGGGATCCTGGCACTACTGGCACCATAACTACTACACTGAGCTGTAGTGGTTATTGTGCTAGGATTATTTTTTTTAAATAATCTACAAGTGCCCCTCCCGAGATCAGGCTCTGGATCCGCCACTGGGCTACGTTGTACGATGATATACCATGAAATGTTATTGATATTGGACACATTTTTCTCTATTTCTATGGTATTACGTATACTATATGTGGATTGTGAATAAAGAAAGATTTACAAAGAAATAAATAAAAATGTGTCAACAAGCTCATTAAAAGCGATGCGGTTTCTTTTACATTACATTTCTTTTAACACCCCTCGCTTTATGCTTGTTTTAGTAAACCACAGCTATCAGTTAAACACAAAATAATTATCAAAGGACACCGATCCACTGATTAGGTTCCAGGGAATACGATTCAGTGAACGCATAGCAAAACACCTTCCTGCCGTGATTAATATGTTCAGATTTTGCCTTTGGCCTGACCTGTTCTGTGTAATAGCTTTGCGGAATCCCTTAAATAAACTGCACAGTGATAAATGAAAGGATTTGGGACACTTAACTACCTTCCGAGCAGACGTAATATGTCTTAACGAACGAACATGAAAAACAGAGAGTCTGGAGTCAAAATCTTTATGATGAATAAAAGTAGCACAACATGCATTGCAGAATGTGTCCCAAACGCTAATTAAAATGTTTTACTTGTTCCCCATCCTTTTATTACTTCATTCTCTCCATTCTCTTTTTTCTAAAGTTTTTTGTTTTCTGTTCCCCCCTCCTCCCCCCAATAAAATATACCACAGCAATGATATCATATTTTTGAAGATTGGCATTACATACAATCTCCCTTCTGAGTTGTGCAAACTAAACTCTGGGCATTCAGTCCATACAATACCTTGGTGAGCATATCACCATGACCCCATCTTGTCTTGTCTCACCCTCTGGTCCCTCTTCAAATGTCCCAATATTGAGAGCTCTCAGAGACACACATGCTTACAGATACATATTTGTACAAATACTCTGTCATACAAGTGTCACAGACACCCTCACAGACTCTTGTGCCTGTGTAGGCACCCTACACACCATCACTATCACTCTTAAAGGCAATCCCATACACTATTACAGGCTCTCTCAGAATTTCGCTCACACTCTTATGGACGCATTCCGAGACATACCTACTCTCATAGGCACTCTTACACATTGTCACACATGCTCCCAGAAACAATACACACTCACATACACACTGCACTACACTATGCATTAACAGAGTCCCTTAACATTGTCAGACCTCCCTTCACGTTGATATTGCTCATTCCTGGAGGTTTCGTGGATGGATTTCGGAACATGAGAAACAAGCTTACAGAACGATTTTGGAAAGTGCTCTGTAGTGAGGCTCTGTCGCAGCCTTGGTGAGCACATCCTCCAACTCCCCACTCAACCACCTACATTCTGCCAGTATGAAAAGCAACATATGCATTTGATTCAGTGGTGGATCCAGGACATATGTTCCCTCCCAAGAAGTCAGGAGCATTGATATCTGGCCGGCATTAATGGCTGAATTAATGATCATGCTCACCAAATGAAATGAATCTGTGTCTCTATCTCTCTGTGGTCATGTATGTTTGCTTGTCTGCATGTGAGTGTCGCTATCTGCATTTGGGCATATGCATGAATCTGTGTATGTGTCAGTGTACCTATGGGTATTTGTCACTTCATTCATGTTTGTAAGTGAGCATACTTGTATTTGCAAATGTAATGTGTCCCTCTGATAAAATCTAACAAAAAAATTCTGCAGTGTCCCTTGTGAATTCAGCCCCTAATTTATACAGGTCGCGCTCCTGTAAGGTAGACCATGTATTTACCCCATATGCCACTGCACCAGACTCGATGAAGCTGGTATCAATGGAAATCTTGGACCTGTGATCGACAGGCCCTATTTTTGATCCACAAGGCCTACCTTACAAAATATGAAAGTAAAGAACCACAAAATTGCATTCATTGAATATAACTAAAGACTCATAAACAACTGCTAGATGGGGACTGCTTGAAGTCAACTAAATCCTAGGAAGCTGGGGGTTTTAATCATAGATGTAAGCAATGAGTATAGCAAGAACTGGATGTCTGGATGAGGGTCAAAGACCAGCAGTAGCCCTGGGCAGCTGTTTAAGCTTCAGATGAAAGGTCTACTTTATCATCATTTGAAATGATGTGATTGTTTCCTTTAAACTGTGTCTGTTACTCCCAAATCTAACCAGCACAAGTAGAAAGACTGGAAATGCTCTAATGCCTAAATCTGGTTCTTTAGCAGAACATATAGTATCCCAGATGTAGTGAGCTACAATTAATTTGATTCATTACCAGTTGGGTAAGCCAAATAATGACTGTGGATAATATAAGTGGTAGTTCATCAACGGCTGTACAACCCCTCATTTACACAGAAAGAAATTAAAGGAATCTATCTAGGATTAGTGACTAAAATGGTATTAATTCTAACTGGAGTGATAGTGTAAAATAATATGTAGATGAAAATATTTTAATAAAAAAACGGCACCTTTGCCAGAAAAAGGATTTATTTATTTCATTTTTGTTTTATATATAAAATATTATAGGTTGGGGGGCGGAGCCTAGCATCCGGACGGAGCGGTCGTGCTGTGCCTCAGCTCCCGCTCCACTCGACAATTTTCGGGGGTGATACCCCCAAATATCGGTACGACCACGACCGGAATGCACCTGACATGCTGGGGAAACTCGGGGGTACCGTCCGGTACCAAACTCTGACCCGTCACCTCTTGGAAACCGGGCAGAACACTCGGAGGCCTACCGGAGACCGGGCAGCAGGGAGACGGCCGCTCCCCAGTCTGTCCGACTCGGCCAAGGATCCCTCGCAACAGTCATCTCCTACCCCCCCCCCTCTGGACCGATGGGGGACATCTCGGTCCAAACCCAACGACAGGCACCACAAGCATATCACGCAGTCCTGTACTCTGCAACTCCAGACCGGCCTAACGCATGGGGAACCCAAAATGGCGGCGGCAAGCGACCCCCGCAGTTCAAACAGCATGCCTGACACAGGGGAGCCCTGCGATATACACCAACGTATAAACGCAGCATTTGCAAGATTCTGGCACAAGCTGGAGCAGAGGCTTCAAGCCCAGAGGGCAAGCAGGCTATCCCAGCCGGCAGCTAACAAGCAGAACCGACCTAGCAGCATGCAGACAAAGGCGAAACCGCAACCAAGGCCAGACCGCAAACTTGAGGTGAGAGACACGAGGCAGAGGCGCCCCACTCCGGGCACAGCCTCTACCCACAAGAATACCGCGCAACCACGCAGCCCACCCAGCCCGGGTGCCAGGAGGGATATACCTCCACAGCATCGACCACCCTGCAGGAGGAATGCCCGCCGCTGGCGGCGAAAGAGATCCGGCACCAACTGCACCCACAACGGGATTGCCTCGACCTCACAGAGCCATCGAGCCAGTGGTCAGAAGATGTCACCCCCCGAATGGGCCTGGGGCAGGAGGGGGCCCGCGCCCTGTGCCGATCACTCCAATGCATGGGACTGTTCAGCATGTGCCTTACCAATGCCGACTGAAGGTATAGGATGACTCCCAGCAACTACCACCGCCGCACCGCGGCCTAGACTGCTGCCACGCCACACAGCAACGCAGCTATAATGGACTATGTCCTCCTACACCTAACGCTGTTTACTGTAACCTGCAGTTTACTAATCTATGTTATTAAGCATGCCTTTAGTTTAAATACTGCTCTTATCCTGTGTATTAATTATTGGTAGTATATTAGACCTATTCTGTCTTCCTTTTACTTTGACTTAACACACTAAGCACTGAACCATATGTCCTTGACTTAATCCTCTAAAGCGATGTCTTAGCATGTTTTTTCTACTCCTACCTTTCCCTAAACCACGTCACCAATCGATGGGCAAAGCGACGATCCCTACTAGGTGGTTAGGAAGAACACAATGTAATCCTGTCATATCGTAAGAATAACACTACTGCTGAAACTCTTACTTAAAAAAAAAAAAAGAGGCCGTTACTCTCGGGAGTACATGCAATTTTTGTATAAACCAATTGTGCATAACCTGTACTTTTCATGCATTAACCCCCTGTTTTACTTTCTGTAACGATCCAACTTTTGCCTCAATAAAAACAAAGATTGACAAAAAAAATATTATAGGTTGACCGTTCTCTTGTAAAGTGACCAAACTGGCTTTGGCGCATGGTCTGCTGACCTACTTCTCGACTAAAGGTGGCCGGCCCTATCACAGACTTAAGAAATGCCTATCTCACATGAAGGTATCACTTCTCCAAATTCCTCTGTCCCGGTGAAACCCTTTTTCTTACCTGCGGAGGAAGGGGCTGGGTCGGGGAGTGCCTCAATGTTCTTTTTTCTTTTTATGATTCTAAGTTTACAAAACATCTAAAGTGTCGACCACTGTATAATCTGCAATACTGCGATCCTGCTTAATTTCCTATGATGCATAATGTTTACTGTATGCCATCGGCATGTTAACGTCTGATATTCCTAATAAAAAAAATGTATTAGCAAAAAAAAAGGAAGGCAAGCAGAGCTGTTCTGTAGAAATGCCTGAAACTGTCTATAGCCACAGCTTGTCTATAGTAGCCAAAATAATTGAATTCCTATTTCAATTCTCTACAACTCGGAGTTTATGAATAGCCTTGTGTTAATGTAAAACAAGCTGAATGAAGTTAAGGTTGTCAGGCACCATTGTCAACGATCTTTTTTAAAAAATCTGTTGACAATATTAGTTTTCATGTGTCTTAGGCTTGGGATATTGGCGCAAAACACTTGAGAGTAGAGAATTCTTCCCTCTCTGAGCAAGTTTTCGGTGTGTAAAGTTATTCTCTATTCTCAACTAAACCAAACAACATGAAACCTGAGGACTTCAAGGCTGATATAGTTTGCAAGGTAGTAAATATTCAGAGAGTGTGTTCATAAATAGTGCATAGTCTCTCAGCAGGGTGCTGGATCATACGGCAGATGAGAGAGCATTTCACAGCTCAGAGGTGTCTGTCTGCGTTTTTACGTATGCTCTTTTATCCAATGCTCCCCCTACTTATTCAACTGCAGTGGTCAAAGTACTAGGTGGGGGCAGAAAGCAATGGGACCACATTTTAAACAAAATTAAATTTTTTATTTTTTTAAATACATATAGAAACTTCACAGAGAAACTAAAATCATTTAGAAAATTTAAGAACTATGCAATTAAATAAATGGTGTTTCATTTTAATTTGACTTAAATATGCAAAGTATTAATTTAACCTATTAATACTCATTTGTAGTTTTTCTTGTTTTAGCATTGACTGCAAGTATATAATGAGTGGGAAGAAATGCCCATTTTTATTTGCGTTGTCGGTTTGCGGCCAAACACATCACAGCTAGGGGAGTCTATTAATTGACCCAAAAGCCTTGACTAACTTATTCCCTGGTGACAATTTTTGAGTTAATGGAGTAAAATCCACTGTACGGAATCAGAACGTGTATTTCTAAAGTTTGTAGCAATGTCATACTGGCTCAGCTAAAGAAATGATATCTTTGTTTAAAATCTTGTAGATTGTAAGCTTTTTCGAGCAGGGTTCTCAACAAAATATTGTTCCTGTAACATTTTGTTATTGTCACATTTAATGTTAAATTTCCGCTTTTATAATATTGTAAAGTTCTGTGGAATATTTTGGTGCTATATAAACGATGATAATAATAATAATAATAAAAATAACAGGGGAAAACTTGGCCAACAGCCAACAGTGATTAAAAATCTACAGTGCCCTCAAATAATATTGGCATCTTTGGCAAATATTAGCAGAGAAGGCTGTGAAAAATTCTCATTATTGTTTAAACTTTTGATCTTTTGTTAAAAAAAAAATACGCAAATATAGGTTTATCCAGAACAGAAAAAAATCTTGGCTCAATTATTGGCACCGCTATTAAGTCATGTAAGAAAAATATATTTGTAGTAAATTTCCATTGATATTTTACATTTTTTTTACTACATCTAGGTGACTAGGAACAGGAAATTGTTCAATCATGACTTTCTATTTCAGAGGGGTATAACACAGGCCAAATTCCCTTACTCATTCATCACAATGGGTACGACTAAGGAATATAGTTAGACTTGTGGCAAAAGTTGTTATAAGAAAGCAGGAAGCCCTTTTTCACCATCAGGGCAATAATGGGGAAGTTACAGTAAACTGGAAATGTTATACATCAACCTGAAAGAGGCCGTGTGTCTATATTGCATCAATGCACTGTCTCCAGGCCCGAACTGGCCATCGGGTATACCGGGCAAATGCCCGGTGGGCCGTGATGGCCATGGGCCAAGGCCGACAGGGGAGATCAGTGCATCTCCCCTGCCGGCCCATGCAGAGCCAGCGCTATCAGAGCACCGGACTGGCGGTGTGCCTTCATGGGCCAGTGGGGAGACAATCTATCTCCCCACCGGTCTACAGGCACTGAGATGCGGACAGGGGAGGGAGAGAGTACCCTGGGGGAGCTCTATCCTGCAGCTCCGCCGGGTTCCTTTCGCGAGGTCGGAGTGTTACCGTGGTTACTATGACAACGCTCCGATCTCGCGAGAGTGAACTCTACCCCAGGAACTACAGGGTAGAGTTCACTCCTCACCGGACCACCAGGGATTTCCCACCGGACAACTAGGTCCCCCCTCCCAGGAAAAGGTAAGAAGGGAGGGGGGACAACCCAAACATCACACTACACCCCTCACACACACACACACACACACACACACACTACACCCCAAACATCACACTACACCCTTCACACACACACTACATCCCAAACATCCTACTTCGCCCCTCACACACACACACAAACTACATCCCAAACATCCTACTACACCCCTCACACACATAGACTGCACCCCAAACATCACAGAGCACCCCAAAAACACAGAGCACCCCAAACACACACACTACACCTCAAACACACACACACACAGTGCGCCCTTGACACACACTGCATTTCAAACACCACACACACATACTGCACCCCCGCACCCACACACACACAGTGCACCCCTCACACACACTGCACTCAAGCTTGATAAAAGCCCTAAGAGGCTGAAACGTTACTGTGTAGTTCCTGGTTCTAATAAATTGCCTTGATTTTGGAACCTGTTGAAGTGCCTGGATTACTTTCTACATTTACTAAATTTAATTTGGTCCTTTTGGGTACTGGGACTTTCCATGGAGCACCCTGGATTCCATAACTAAGGGTCGAGTGCACTTCCATTTTCATTTATGGCTAAGGTTAACAATAATGACACATTTCCACAGCCTTCTTTGCTCATATTTACCAAGATTCCATTATTAGTGGAGGGCACTGTAACTTGTTGTTGCACTGCCTAAGGTCAACCATCATATCTAAAACTCAGAGCTTTCAGGATACATTTCTTAAAGGACCACTCTAGTGCCAGGAAAACATACTCGTTTTCCTGGCACTAGAGTGCCCTGAGGGTGCCCCCACCCTCAGGGACCCACTCCCGCCGGGCTCTGGGGGGAGGAAGGGGTTAAACTTACCTCTTTCTCCAGCGCCGGGCGGGGAGCTTTCCTCCTCCTCTCCTTCTTCCTTGCGACGTCATCGGCTGAATGCGCATGCGCGGCAGGAGCCGCGCTCGCATTCAGCCGGTCGCATAGGAAAGCATTTACAATGCTTTCCTATGGACGCTTGCGTGCTCTCACTGTGATTTTCACAGTGAGAAGCACGCAAGCGCCTCTAGCGTCTGTCAATGAGACAGCCACTAGAGGTTTTGGAGGCAGGATTAACCCTCAGTATAAAACATAGCAGTTTCTCTGAAACTGCTATGTTTATAAAAAAAAGGGTTAATCCTAGAGGGACCTGGCACCCAGACCACTTCATTAAGCTGAAGTGGTCTGGGTGCCTAGAGTGGTCCTTTAAGGTTTAATTCACTGAACACCAAATTGTAATGTAGGATGTGAAATATAGTCTAAAATAGCCAATTCACAGTTTAGTAAATAAACCCCTTAATATTTCCTAGAATGAGGAAACAAAGGCAATTTCAGCCTAAATTATGCAATTCTGTTTTCAATTGATCACAATTCCCCATCAAGTGAATAATCCTCCATAACAGTTTCAGGGGTTAGTAAAATCATTATTATTACACCATAAACTGTAAAATACATTTTAACAAATAATAAAATGAGTTACAAAGAGAGCATAATACTTTTCCCCTGTATTGTAACGTACATGCTAAACTGCATATTTGGAGGCTGGGTTGTCATATCTGCGTGGTTTCCTGAATGCATATAATATAAACAGGTGATGAGCTGCGCGTGAAAAGTGCTGCCCTGCAGTATGTCGAATGTATATGTTGCAAGACTTCAGATGGATTAATCACTTTATCTTCTGTCTGCAATATTAAAATTTTTCATGCTGCAAGGCCACACTTTTTTTTTTATATAATACCCATCAATGTGTATAATGACATGCACAGCTGACAACATTTGAAGAAAAAAAAAAAAAATACCATTACTTTTACATCTAATATTCTGCAAATATTTAGTGCACTATTCAATTTTTTTAAATCTCTTGCATCTTTTCCATCCTAATAGTCATTTCTTCATGTAATCATTTCGGTGGCATAAAGAATTTATTAAGCTTTCTAACACCTTTTTCACAAGTAGTTTTTTTCAACCATACATACAGCCTCGATGCTATTCTCTTGCTCAGTGTCCAGCTTGTGAAGTGTTAATGGAATTGGAAGTCCACTAACTCTCTGATAATCAAGAGGAAGACCTGAGCTCCCGCCTATACCTCCTACCAATTTCTGTGCATCTTTTGGGCACCTTGCGTAGAATAATAGCTGCCTTTGGGGAACTTGGATGCCCTTTACATGAATTGCAATTGACAAGGTGTCTCTTGTCATCTACTAGAATCTACTAACATCTAGTAACTAGATGTTTGATTTTGGATAGAATTTAGTAATTCGTTTTTTACTTTGCTTCAATTTGGTATTTGGTCAATAAACCACACAGTCTTCTTACTCGCTCATGCATTTTTAACTGTGCTTCATTCGCCTCTCTTCATTCGCCTCTCTCAACAAAAAACACGTGCCCTCTTAAAACTATGTACTGTGTTATTATGCATTCCATAAACTTAATAAAAATTCAAATGTGAAAATAAATAAACACTTTTTAAAAATGGGTCAATTCACTAAACATCGAGTTAAAAAATAAGTTCTAAATCGAAAAGTTGAAAAAAGAACAAGGTAGATTGTGAAAAATCCATGATGTATAAATGGATATAAACGTGCAAATATTCAGATTTTTTCTCTCTTTTTACGTCTTGATTTATTGCTGTAAAAATTATTTACAAATAAAAATAAATAAATAAATAGTAAAGACTTTTTTTAGAAGTTACAGCTGAGCTGTCAATAAGTAGATTGCGATTGTAAACAGCGAGCTCACAGAATTCTAGATGTTCGTTCTTTTTATTTACATATACAAATAGTTCCCACTTACTGCATCATCCTCGGGTGGAGCAGGCACGGTAAGGATCTGGGAGCTTTCCTGCAACACATACAACTCGAAGATTTAGCAAACGCAGCACACAAAACACTTTATTAGGTTGTAAAATGATAGAAATAGGTACATTGCTAAGAATTACCTGCGTTTCACCGGATACGGTCTCATTGTATTCAGGTGTGCTTTCTTCTTCCTCCTGTGAATTTGTAGACGGCTGCAAAGATGGTGTGTTGGAACCACCAGTTGCTAAAATTTAAGAAGTAAACATAAATATAGGAGGTATGCAGTAGCTTATCTCCTGAGAGGGGGTTAACTTGATTCACTAATAATGCACAAAAGTGTGAGTGGAACAGGAGAGAAAGGATATTGGTAGAGTATCCTATGGAGTGGAATACCCTACTAGCTGCGGGAAACAGTAAGGGTACAGTAGAGAACTTAAGGTGCAACCTTAATGTGTGAATATTAAAACGTAACTTTTAATGATAAATTTCTAATATATAAAAACTGGTCAACAGAGTCAACACCCAAAAACACTTGTGTGTAAAACAAAAAATAAATAAATAAAATAGAATAAAATCAACACTTGTCTGAAACTTGCACAAGGAACCCACACATGTGTGGGGATTATTGTCTAAACTGTGCGTGATAGCTTGTAGCTGAAGACAATAAATGCCCACTAACTAATAAATCAAATAGAATAAAATCAACACTTTTCTGAGACTTGCATAAAGTACTATTGTCTAAACTGAGCGTGGTGCAAGTATTTTTGCCGCCTAGGCAAAAGAAAAGTTTGCCGCCCCCCCCCCCCATCCCATGTGACATCACAATGCCCCACCCATATGATCTGCCATGTTAACTAACGCAAGTGCTGCACACAGTGTGTGTTTACATTAAAAAGTCTGCAGGGACAGGCTATAGACACCAGAACCACTGCATTAAGCTGCAGTGGTTCTGGGGACTATAATGTTCCTTTAATGTGAGGTAAATTAGAGAATAGTGTCACAAAAAATATACTAGATTGCCTACTTACAACCAGATGAGGATGATGATGGGTTCACATGTGCAATTCGGTCCGACCCGAATGGAAGTTCGGCCACATTTCGGACAACCCTACCCTTAACCCTACCCCTAAACCAACACTAGCCCTACCCTAACCCTACCCCTACGCCTAACCCTACCCTAACCCTAAACCAGTGTAACGCTCAATTGTTGATAAGATGGAAACAACTGCAGATTTCTGAGTTTGATAATGTTTATTACTTTAAATAAAAAAAGATAATCAAATTGAACTGTCTCTTTAATTCCTGGTAGGTTATAACCAGCAGCGGTGTTTGAAGCTTTTTTAGGATAAGGTAAATTTAACACAACCAGCGAGAAGTTCCAATTTAGGATGCAGATAATTAATAAGTAGGTGTTGGAAACAAGATTATGAGTTGATGTGGAGCAGATAGCGAACCACTTAGATTTAGGATGGTTATATATTAAGTTGAGCCAATCTGGGTTACTTAACTTTTGAAGGAGTGATAATCCAAATTGGTGATAGAGATTCCACAGAGAATCGAGGTTGCAGCAGGCAAGAGAATATCCAAAACAGTCCGAGGTCGTAGGAGAGGAGAAGGAGGGTAAATGATTAAACAGTCCGGGTCCGATACACAGTAGAAGTAAATATTCAGTTTGAAGTTCGCGGGAGCTTTCGAGTTGATCCAGCACTGTGGTGTTGACGCGGACTCTCTATGAACCCTGGGAACGACCACGTCATAGGAGGGGGAGTGGCCGCGCTCCGAGAACCCGGAAGTCCACGGTTAGCGAATGCCGGAAGGTCTGACAGAACCCCCCTCATAAGAAGCAGCCACCGGATGCTGTCAACGAGGTCTGGATGGGTAGCGAGCATGGTACGCGTTGATAAGTCGACGAGCATGCACCGCGGAGGACGACACCCATGAGTCTTCGTCAACTCCGTAGCCCTTCCACCGGACAAGATATTGTAAGGAACCACGATGGATTCGTGAGTCGAGAATCCTCTGAACCTCGTATTCCTCTTCACCTTGTACCAGAATGGGATCAGGAGTGGTATGAACATCCCTCATGAAAGGGTCGGAGTGGTGTGGTTTAAGCAACGACACATGGAAGACTGGATGCAGTTTCATGGTAGGTGGAAGTTTCAATCTAACCACGTTTTCGTTGATGAGTGACAATATACGAAAAGGGCCAAGGAAGAGTGAACTTAGTTTCTTTGAGGGACGGTTGGTAACAATGTTTTTTGAAGAGAGCCATACTAGATCACCAACCTTGTAAGTAGGGGAAGGTCGTCTACCAGTATCGAAAAACTTTTTCTGAGTAGATGATGCCTTTTTAAGGTTATCACGTAACCTGAGGAAGAGGGCAGACATGAACGAGTTATGGTTGGAGACGTATGGATTAGAAGAAGGAAGTCCTTGATCGGGGAATGAAGAAGGATGGAATCCAAAATTTGAGAAGAATGGAGTCATTTTGCTACTAGTGTGTACCGAGTTGTTGTATGAGAACTCTGCCATTGGTAACCACGTGATCCAATCATCTTGTAAATGAGAGCAATAACACCGCAAGTATTGTTCAAGACATTGGTTAACTCTCTCTGTTTGTCCGTTGGTTTGAGGATGATAGGCTGAAGATAATTTACGTTGAATGTTGAGGGAGGAACACATCTCATTCCAGAATTTGGAGGTGAACTGTGTTCCTCTGTCTGATATGATTTCTTCAGGAAGACCATGGAGTTTCACGATGTTATTGATGAATACTTTTGCAAGTTCAGATGAAGAGGGTAATTTCTTTAAAGGAATAAAATGGGACATCTTGGTGAAACGGTCTACCACTACCAGAATGGTGGTATGATGTTGCGAAGGAGGGAGTTCTACCAAGAAATCCATTGAGATGGACTGCCAAGGTCTTTCTGGAACAGGTAGGCTCAGTAATTGACCGAATGGTGGATGATGGTCAGATTTTGATCTCAGACAGGTTGGGCAGTTTTTGACATAAGATTCTATGGTCTTGTCCTGGCGAGGCCACCAGTAATATCTTTTAGACAGCTCCAGTGTTTTTCTTGTACCAGGATGACCAGCCAGAGGGGAATCATGAATCAAGGAAAGTATTTTATTTCTAAGCAAGGGAGGAATGTATAACCTGTCTTTGAAGTAGTACAATCCGTCCTTTTTTGATAGATTGTCTTGTTTGGGAAGTTCAAGATCTTCTTCTTTAAGATGTTTAATATCATCAGTTAATGACGAAATAATACCTATGATTTTAGGAGGTTGAGTTTCGTTTACAGGAAGATCTTGGTGAATTCTGGACAGGGCATCTGCCTTTTTATTTCTGGATCCAGGTCTGTAGATGATTTGAAAATTGAAACGGGAAAAGAAAAGATTCCAGCGTACTTGTCTGGCAGAGAGTGTTTTGTTGGAATGAAGATATTCAAGGTTCCTGTGGTCGGTATAAACAATTACAGGAGTGCGTGTGTCTTCAAGTATGTGACGCCAGTTTTCGAATGCAGCTTTAATACTTAATAATTCTTTTTCTCCTACAGGATAATTTCGTTCAGCAGGAGACAAAGATCGTGAGAAAAAAGCTACTGGATGGAGAGGATCTTGAGGCGTTTGGTGTTGAGAGAGGACAGCCCCGATAGCTGTATCAGAAGCATCCGTTTCCATGACGTAGAGAAAAGCAGGATTAGGTAGTTGAAGAATGGGAGCACTTGTGAATCTCCGTTTTAATTCATCAAAGGCTGCTTGAGCCTCTTCGTTCCAAGCAAAGGACCGTTTACTGCTATTGAGCAGGTTGAGGGGATGAGCAACCTTGGAGTAATTTTTAATGAACTTCCTATAGAAGTTGGCAAATCCCAAAAAACGTTGTAAGTCTTTAGTATTAGTAGGAGTAGACCAGTTGACAATGCAATCTATTTTGGAGGTATCCATACTTATTGAATGAGGGGAGATAACATATCCCAGAAAAGTGATTTCATTGACTTCAAATATACATTTTTCTGGTTTTGCGTATAATTTGTGTGTTCTTAATCTGGATAATACCCATCTCACGTGTTTTCTGTGTTCTTCAAGGTTGTTGGAGTAGATGAGAATATCATCTAAGTAAATGATGACACAAACGTCTAGGAGATCTCGGAAGATATCGTTAATGAAATGCTGAAAGGTTGCAGGGGCGTTACATAGCCCGAAGGGCATGACAAGATATTCGTAAAGACCATATCGGGTTCTGAACGCCGTTTTCCATTCATCATTGGCCTTGATTCTAACAAGGTTATATGCCCCACGAAGGTCAAGTTTAGTGTAGATGGTAGCTGTTCTTAATCTTTCAATCAACTCATTGATCAGGGGAAGAGGGTAACGATTCTTAATAGTTATTTTATTTAAAGACCTGTAATCGATGATGGGGCGTATAGTCTGGTCCTTGTTTCTCACAAAAAACATGCTGGAAGCGGCTGGTGAGCAGGAAGGTCTAATGAACCCCTTCCGGAGGTTTTCATCTAGGTATTCCTTGAGGGTTTTTAGCTCTGATTCAGAGAGGGGATAAATATGTCCAAAAGGGATAGGAGCACCAGGAACAAGGTCAATCGGACAATCATAGGGTCGATGAGGAGGAAGTGTCTCTGCTTCCTTTTTACTGAACACATCAGCGAACTCCGAATAGCTGGAAGGTATAGTGGATTCCCTAGTAACATGCAAAATGGGGATGTGTTGTAGACATGTTCTCTGGCAATATGCAGAGTTAAACGTGAGAGAGAAAGGAGCCCAGGTAATAAGTGGGTTGTGAGTCCGTAACCAGTCTATCCCTAATATTATAGGATAAAGAGGAGAATTTATGACATCAAAAACAAGAAATTCAGAATGGACATAATTAGTAGTAGTCCTTAAAGGGACAGTTTCAAGGCGAATGGGCCCCGAGGAGATTAAGGAGCCATCAATAACTCTGACAGAGACGGAATTACGTTTTTGAACACAAGGAATTTTATTTTTTGTAACAAAGGATGAGTCCAGGAACACCCCATTAGCACCGGAATCAATAATGGCCTTAGTCGCAATTCTTTCTTTGTCCCACTGTAATATGAGAGAGACAGAGGAGAAATGAGAGGTTGGTTTAGAAGGAAGTACACTCATTATAGTCGTGGTAGAACCATGCTTACCGCCTCTTGGACGTTTCAATAGGGGACAGTCTGGGACCACATGTTCTTGCGAAGCACAGTACATGCAGAGGTTCAGTTGTCTTCTTCTGGTTCTCTCTTCTGGAGTAAGAGGACTTCTCACAACCCCTATTTCCATAGGTTCAGCGGGAGTTATAGGTTTCTCCGGTGCCTTTGAAGAGGTGAAGGGTTTTTTCCATAGAGAGCTAGTGAGTGATTTCTCAGCTTTTCTTTCCCTAAGTCTTCTGTCGATACTGATTGACAGTTGAATAAGTGTATTTAGTGTAGTAGGTAGTTCAGTTCTGGAGAGCTCATCTTTGACAGCTTCAGATAACCCAATACGGAACTGGTTACGTAGAGTTATGTCATTCCACTGAGTTTCAGGTGCCCATCGTTTGAATTCAGCAATGTAATCTTCAACAGGCCGGTTTCTTTGCTGCAGTGTTCTAATGGTTAAATCTGCAGTCGCTTGTTTGTTTGGGTCTTCGTAAAGGAGAGACATGGCTTCAAAGAATTCATCCAGAGAATCCAATATGGGATCATCATTCTCAAGAAAGGAATGAGCCCAGGCCATGGGTTCACCTCTCAAAAATGAAATAACAGAACAAACTTTAGATCTTTCCGTGGGATATGATCGGGGTTTTAATGCAATCAACAACTTGCAAGAATTGATGAACTCTCGGTATTGGGACCTGTCTCCAGAGAATTTTTCGGGGTTGGAGACAGCAGGGTCACTAGCCGAGTGTGTAACTGTGTGAGGAGTATGGGTTTGCAAGTCCCTTACATAAGTAAGGATTCTTTCATTGGTGATCTGTAGATCTTGCATGCCTTGAGTGAGAGTATCCACTCTTTGGTTTAATCTGGTGATTTCAGAAGTGAGATCTGCTGTATCCATTAATTAGGCTGGATCAATCTGTAACGCTCAATTGTTGATAAGATGGAAACAACTGCAGATTTCTGAGTTTGATAATGTTTATTACTTTAAATAAAAAAAGATAATCAAATTGAACTGTCTCTTTAATTCCTGGTAGGTTATAACCAGCAGCGGTGTTTGAAGCTTTTTTAGGATAAGGTAAATTTAACACAACCAGCGAGAAGTTCCAATTTAGGATGCAGATAATTAATAAGTAGGTGTTGGAAACAAGATTATGAGTTGATGTGGAGCAGATAGCGAACCACTTAGATTTAGGATGGTTATATATTAAGTTGAGCCAATCTGGGTTACTTAACTTTTGAAGGAGTGATAATCCAAATTGGTGATAGAGATTCCACAGAGAATCGAGGTTGCAGCAGGCAAGAGAATATCCAAAACAGTCCGAGGTCGTAGGAGAGGAGAAGGAGGGTAAATGATTAAACAGTCCGGGTCCGATACACAGTAGAAGTAAATATTCAGTTTGAAGTTCGCGGGAGCTTTCGAGTTGATCCAGCACTGTGGTGTTGACGCGGACTCTCTATGAACCCTGGGAACGACCACGTCATAGGAGGGGGAGTGGCCGCGCTCCGAGAACCCGGAAGTCCACGGTTAGCGAATGCCGGAAGGTCTGACAACCAGCCCTAACCCTACCCTAACCTAACCTTACCCTAACCCTACCCTAACCCTTAACCAACCCAAACCCTATCGCTAACCCTACACTTACCCCAAGTCCCGAAGTGTTGAAGTCCCGAAGTCCCGAATTTCGGAATGCTGAACCAAACCGATTATTTTTCCCATGCACATCCCTAATGATGGGGTCTAGCTGCAGTTTGGCTCCACTGGTCTGGTGTAGAACAGGATCTCTGGAGGCTGTTTGTAACTGTGGTCACAAAAATCAATGTTCTGGGAGAACGGGAAGCAGCTCCATTTTTGGGGGCCCCTTACACAGCTGAAGGTCTGCGCCCCCACGGCCTGACGGTGAGTATGCCCTTAAGGCCCACCCATAAGTCCACCTACATGTTCCACCGCTCACAGGGGGTGGAGTGTGCAGGGGATGTGTTATGTGTTATTGTAGAGGATCTAAAGTGTGTGCTTATGGAATGTAGTGTATAGGGATACCAGTTTGTGTAGGTGATGCAGTGTGTGTGTGTAGTGGATGCAGTGTGTTTTTGTGTAAGGGATAGTAAGCAGTGTGTGTTTGTGTATAAGGGATGTTTTGTGTGTTTTGGATGTGTGTAAGGGATGCATTGTGTGAATCTGTGTTTGTATGTGTAAGGGATGCAAGGTGTGTTTCAGTGTATGTTAGGGATACAATGTGTGTATCTGTAAGGGGTGCATTGAGTGTGTCTAAGAGATGCATTGTGTTTCAGTGTGTGTAGGGATACATTGTGTGTTTCTGT
Organism: Pelobates fuscus; assembly: GCF_036172605.1. NCBI lineage: Eukaryota > Metazoa > Chordata > Amphibia > Anura > Pelobatidae > Pelobates > Pelobates fuscus. Next base: position 54,773,896 of record NC_086324.1, read on the forward strand.
GTGTAAGGAATGCAGTGTGTGTAAGGGATGCATTGTGTGTTTCTGTGTATGTGTGCAAGGGGTGCATTGTCTTTGTGTGTAAGGGTTGCATTGTGTGTGTAATGGATGCATTGTGTGTTTCTCTGTGTGTAAGGGAAGCATGGTGGGTTTTTGTGTGTGTAGGGATGCATTGTGTGTAAGGTGTATGTATAGCGATGCATTGTGTGTGTGTAGTGTGAAATAGAGAGTTTGTGGGGTAGGATAGGGGCTGAGTCCTGACAGCCCCTTTTTGGTTCTCTTTCCCCACTTCCTCAGCCTCTCTCCCCTCTTGTCCCTTAATCATCTCCCTGCCTCCTTTCCCTTAGTGCTCTCCCCTCCTGTCCCTTACTGTTGTATCCTGCCCCACTGTCCCTTATGGCTCTCCCCTCCCATCCCTTAGATCTCTCCCCTGTCCGTTATTGGTCTCTTCTTCCCCACCCCTTCCCTTATTGGTCTCTCCTTTCTCATGCCCCTCCCCCACACAGTGTTCTACCTGCCTCCTTTCCCATAGTGCTCCCCCCTTCTGTCTCTTAGAGATCTCCCCTGCCCCACTGTCCCTTAGTGATCTCCCTGCCCCCTTTCCCTTAGTGCTCTCCCCTCCTGTCACTTACTGCTGCATCCTGCCCAACTGTCCCTTATTGCTCTCCCCTATCCCCAATCCCTTAGAGCTCTCCCCTGTCCGTTATTGGTCTCTTCTCCCCCACCTCGTCCCTTATTGATCTCTCCTCTTTCATGCCCCCCCAAAGTGATCTCCCTGCCCCCTTTCCTGTAGTCCTCTCCCCTCTTGTCTTTTAGAGTTCTCCCCTCCCTTCCCTTAGAGCTCTCTCCTACCCCCGTCTCTTAGTGCTCTCTCCTACCCCCGTCCCTTAGTGCTCTCCCCTACCCCCTGTCCTTTAGAGCTCTCCCTTCCGTCCCTTAGAGCTCTCCCCTGCCCCTTATTGTCTCTCCTCCCCTGTCCCTTAGTGGTCTCTCCTCCCCCCCTTTCCATTAATGGTCTCTCCTCACCCCCATACCCCCATAGTGGTCTCTCCTCACCCCTCCTCCCTCCCATAGTGGTCTCTTCACCCTCCCCCCTCCTTTCATGGTCTTTCGCTCCCCCTCTCCCTCCCTCCCTTCATAGTGTCTCTCTCTCCCCCCCATCTTCCCTCCCTTGTCTCTCTCTCCCCCTCCCTTGTCTCTCTTCCCCCCTGCCTTCATGGTCTCTCTCCCCCCTCCCTTCATGGTCTCTTTCCCCCCTCCCTTCATGGTCTCTGTCCCCCCTCCCTTCATGGTCTCTGTCCCCCCTCCCTTCATGGTCTCTGTCCCCCCTCCCTTCATGGTCTCTGTCCCCCCTCCCTTCATGGTCTCTGTCCCCCCTCCCTTCATGGTCTCTGTCCCCCCTCCCTTCATGGTCTCTGTCCCCCCTCCCTTCATGGTCTCTGTCCCCCCTCCCTTCATGGTCTCTCTCCCCCCTCCCTTCATGGTCTCTCTCCCCCCTCCCTTCATGGTCTCTCTCCCCCCTCCCTTCATGGTCTCTCTCCCCCCTCCCTTCATGGTCTCTCTCCCCCCTCCCTTCATGGTCTCTCTCCCCCCTCCCTTCATGGTCTCTCTCCCCCCTCCCTTCATGGTCTCTCTCCCCCCCCCCTTCATGGTCTCTCTCCCCCCTCCCTTCATGGTCTCTCTCCCTCCTCCCTTCATGGTCTCTCTCCCCCCTCCCTTCATGGTCTCTCTCCCCCCTCCCTTCATGCTGTGCGCTTCCCTCCTGCCGATCCCTCTTTTCTTGCACGCCCGGGTCGGTGAGCTCTCATGGACGCCCGGCCCGGGCAGTGCTGCAGCCACCTGAGGCTCTCTATAGAGTAGTATCTGGGAGTCCCAGCCAGGTATTTGCCAACACTTGTCTGGGATATGTCGCAATTTGATACATAAATTTGTAGTGGGGATTATGGTCTAAACTGTGTGTGTTAGCTATAGTTAAAGACAAAAAGTCGGGTAAAGAGTGCCCACTTGTGTCTGGAAGTCGGAGCACTCCAACCAGGGCCGGATTAAGAGCACAGTGGGCCTGGTGCTGACAATTATGATGGGCCTAATTACGTAATCTTATCAACCAAAAACACTAAAACAGTCATACCTCCCAAGCGTCATGTATCTGATGGAGATGGTGCTGGAGGGAAACAAACACATACTCTATGCTAATTTCTCTCTAATTTATGCTTTCATCTTTCAAGTAAATCCATAACCCCTAACAGCAGTGTCCAGTGAAGCAGGAAGTCAATGGGCGGGGTAAAAGGGTGTGCCACTGGCGCGAATCACGTGACAAGACCTGCCAAATGTGGTGAACATGCCCATAAGGGGGCATGTTTGTCCAAAGAATTGGAAGGTCAGTCTGGCATGAATTCATGTCAGGCTGCCTGCCAATCCTGCAGGCTGTCCAACTAAGGGCATACTATGCAGGCAGCACCTTGAGCTTGACATAAATGTGTCTAATGATGCGCTCACTCCATGCTTTCTAAGGACTGTCCCCTAGCACTTGCTGGTCCACTTGTCTCCTTACCTTCTTACTAGCAGGCAGAAGTTCCTGGTATATAGTCTGAGACAGAGAGAAGGTGTATGTAGTGAGTGTAGAAGAAAGGGGACATGCCACAGTGTTAGAGAGACCAACGTCTGCATTACCTAAACTAATTTTAATGTTGTCAGCCAGTCCACACAAGTTTTGTTCCCATACAACCCTCTTAAGCTTCTAAACTTAAAGGGACACTATAGTCACCAGAACAACTACAGCTTATTGTATTTGTTCGGGTAAGTAGAATCATTCCATTCAGTATTTTTGCAGTAAACACTGTCTTTTCAGAGAAAATAACTCCACTGGCTGCTCCTTAGATGGCTGCTAGAGGTGCTTCCTGGGGCAGTACTGCCTAGTGTGCAGCACTGCCATTCAGTGTCTCCACCCTCTGCATGCAGACACTGAACTTTCCTCATAGAGATGCATTGATTCAATTTATCTTTATGAGGAGATGCTGATTGGCCAGGGCTATGTTGGACTTGTGCTGGCTCTGCCCCTTATCTGCCTAGTTGACAGTCTCAGCCAATCCTATGGGGAAGTATTGTAATTTGCTCAGACCACCACTTCTGAGCCAGCAGCTGCAGACTTGAATACAAGTAATATTTTACTATATTTAGGGAGGCAAGAAGGGGCCAGGGTGGTGGTTTTAACATAATAGGGTCAGAAATACATGATTGTGTTCCTGACCCTATAGTGCTCCTTTAACCCCCTTAAGGACACATGACATGTGTGACATGTCATGATTCCCTTTTATTCCAGAAGTTTGGTCCATAAGGGGTTAAGCAAGAGTATGTGAAGAGTAGTTAAGGTTGCCACCTTTCTTGGAAAATAATACCAGCCTTAATCATTTGTATAATTAATTAGTTATGCGTGACATCACATGATGTAAATCACAAGGAGTGACATCAGAGAAAATCCAGTAAAATCACCAACAAACTACTCACAGTTTGATTCTGCTGTATAGATGGATTGCTCCCAGTGTCTCCCTGTCTCCCAGTGTCTCAGTCTCGCAAGTCACCCAGTGTCTCAGTGTCTCTATGTATCACAGTGTCAGTGTCCCCATGTTACACAGTTCCCTAGTCTCCCAGTGTCTGTGTCCCCATTTCTCCCAGTGTCCCAATGTCTCAGTGTGTCCCCATGTCACTAGGATACTGGGGACACTGAGAGACATGGGGACACTGGGAGACATGGGGACACAGATATTTAGGGAAACTGGGAGAAACAGGGACACTCAGACACTAGGGACACAGACACTGGGAGACATGGGGACACTGACACATTTGGGGACACTAAGACATGGGAACACAGACACTGGGAGACTAGGGGACACTGGCTGGGAGACAGACACTTGGGGACACTGGGAGACATGGGGACAGTTGTGGACATAGACATGGGGACACTGGGACATATAGGGACACTGGGAGACATGGGGACACCAGGCACACTGAGACACTAGGAACACAGACACTGGGAGACATGGGGACACCAAAACATTTGGGGACACTAAGACACTAGGGACACTAGGGGACACTGGCTGGGAGACAGACACTTGGGGAGACATGGGGACACTGGGACATATAGGGACACTAGGCACACTGAGAGACATGGGAGACAGACACTGGGAGACTTGGGGACACTGAGATAATAGGGACACTGGCTGGGGGACATGGGAACATAGTGTCTCCGTGTCCCAATGTCTCCCAATGTCACTATGTCTCACAGCATCCCCATGTGTCCCAGTGTCCCCATGTTTTCCAGTGTCCTCAAGTGTCTCAATGTCCCCAGGTCTCCCAGTGTCTGTGTCCTAGTGTCTCAGTGTCCCCTAGTGTCTCAGTGTCCCCATTTTTCCCACAGGGTCTCAGTGTCCCCATGTTTTCCAGTGTCCCCAAGTGCCTCAGTGTTCCCAGGTCTCCCAGTGTCTTTGTCCTAGTGTCTCAGTGTCCCCTAGTGTCTGTGCCCCCATGTTTCCCCTAGTGTCTGTTTCCCCTAGTGTCTCAGTGTCCCCATATGTCCCCTAATGTCTCAGTGTCCCCATGTGTCCCCTAGTGTCTCAGTGTCCCCATGTGTCTCAGTGTCCCCATATGTCCCTGCTGCCTTTCCCCCCATTCCTCACTTACCTGACCTGTAGAGCTGCTGTCTGGACTGTCTGGACCACGGATCAGTGAGTAGTAGAGAGAGGCAGGGATATGCTGTAACTTCCTATCCCTGCCTCTCTCCACACACAGTGACCTACTGGCCGGTGCTGGTATTGCACAGTAATCTCCATTTATTCTGAGAAAATTACCTGTATTTGTATTGCCGGTATTACTGCAATACCAGCACGGCCAGGCAGCCTCAAATACCGGCTGTGCCAGTAAAAAAAAAACAGTCAGGTGGTAAACCTAAGAATAGTATGTAAAAAAAAAAAAAAAATTTTTTTTTTTTTAAATGGGCCTATTCCATGGGCCTGGGCCTGGAGCTGCAGCTCCATCAGCCCCTATGTTAATCCGGCCCTGATTCCAACACTTGTCTGGGATTAGCAGCAAGTTGAAACAAAATGAATAGTGGTGGATTATTGTCTAAACTGTGTGTGATAGCTGTAGCTGGAGACAATAAATGCCTACTAATTAATAAAACAAGAATGAAGTCTCAGTTAAGTAAGCTAGAGTCAATGAGGGATCTCTATCTAGAGTCCTTATCCTATAAACAACACTTATATTATTAATATCTACCTCTCGGTGCAGCCCTTCTGTTTTTTTTGTGTCTAGTGTTGGCAAATACCTTGCTGGCACTTCAAGATACTACTGGGCACTCTGTACCCGACTTATTGTCTTAAAACTACAGCTACCACGCACAGTTTAGACAATAGTCCCCTCACGTGTGTGGGTTACTTTACGCAAGTCTCAGCAAAGTGTTGATTTTAGTCTATTTGATTTATTAATTAGTGGGGATTTATTGTCTTCAGCTACAAGCTATCATGCACAGTTTAGACAATAATCCCCACACCTGTGTGGGTTCCTTATGCAAGTTTCAGACAAGTGTTGATTTTATTCTATTTTATTTATTTATTTTTTGTTTTACACACAAGTGTTCTTGGGTGTTGACTCTCACCAGTTTTTATATATTGGAAATTTATCACTAAAAGTTACGTTTTAATATTCACGCATTAAGGTACCCTTACTGTTTCCCGCAGCTAGTAAAGTATTCCACTCCATAGGATACTCTACCAATATCCTTTCTCTCCTGTTCCCCTCACACTTTTTGTGCTAAAATTTAAGAAAAAAAACACACAAACACAGATATTTTATATATATAAACACATAGAGAGCAGATGTATGTGGAATTCCAAGCCCAAGGATAATATAATAATAATATAGTGTAGCCTACACAGGAATCACACTGAGATTCATGATGGTAGTTTATCCTCATTCAGATGGTAATAATTATAATTACGCCAGAGCAATATTTTACCATTATTATAATCTTTTTATAAAGTGCTAACATATTACACAGCAATCTACAAATTCATGACATGCTGAAACATGTAGAAGCAGATGTTGGGAAAAAACTAGACCTTGTAATCTAGATACAATTAAAGAACGAAAATGACTGGATTTATTTTTGGATATTTAATAATGCTCAGATGCCCTTGTTAAGGGTAACACTTGTGGTGTTCTAGAATGTTTCAGTACATATTTACTGAGCTGTGGGATAATGTGTGTTTTATTTAGCATCTACTTCTGTCAGGGTTATTTTCTAAAGCGAGGATTCAAAGTGAATTCCAAATTTAAGACCAAAGTAGCCGAACTGAAAAGCATAGCTTGCTTAGAGAATGTTTGCAGTTCGGCTAGTTATACTTTGAATTTCAAATTCACTTTGAATTCCCCTTCAATTCTCACTTTAGAGGATAAGCCTGTATGTTATATCAACAGGATACTTCACTACAGTGAGAATTGTCAGGAATGCAAAGTGAATTGAAATTTAAGGCCAAAATAGCCAAACTGAAAAAATAACTACCTTGAAGATTTTTTCTAATTCGGCTATTATGGCTTACATTTTTAAAGGGCGTCTGTCATGCCCCAAACAAGTTATGATCATTAGATTGAGCACAAAATGTTTATATACATTGTGCTACCAGTATAGAAATGTATAAATTAGGAGAAAAACCTATTTAAAGAGAGGCTATTCTCCCAAGTGCTAGTCAATGCAGTGGTGTACCTACAGTACACTCCAAGGGGCTCAGCAGAGTGCTTCCCTCCAGCTGGTCACTGCATGTAGTGGGGCAGAGCAGACTGTGGTTTAACAGGAAGTACTATCAATGAGAGCAACAAGCACTTCCTGTCATTCTGAGTGCCGCTTGCCACGCTACATAGAATATGCAGGTATTGGAGGGGGATGGGGTGAGACACATGGAGAGGGGGGGATATTAAACACCTGAAAGGACTGGGGGTGAATAAGACATAAAGGGGCTAGGGGGCAATGAGAAACTTGGAGGGGCTGGGAAAGAGGAATGAGACACATGAAGGGGCTGGAAGGAAATGAGACACATGGAGGTGTTGCAGGGGGAATGAGTCACATGGAGGGGCTTGAGGGTAATGAGACACATGGAGGGGTTGGTGGGAGGAATGAGGCACAAGGAGGGGCGGCTGGGGGGGGAGGAATGAGACACATGGAGGACCTTGAGGGAGAATGAGACACATGAAGGGGCTGGAGGGAAATGAGACACATGGAGGGGCTGTGGGAGGAATGAGTCACATGGAGGGGCTTGAGGGGAAATGAGACACAGGGAGGGCCTGGTGGGGAGCAATGAGACACAAGGAGGGGCGGCTGGGGGGGAGGAATGAGACACATGGAGGGCCTTGAGGGAGAATGAGACACATGAAGGGGCTGGAGGGAAATGAGACACATGGAGGGGCTGTGGGTGGAATGAGTCACATGGAGGGGCTTGAGGGGAAATGAGACACAGGGAGGGTTTGGTGGGGAGCAATGAGACACAAGGAGGGGCGGCTGGGGTAGAGGAATGAGACACATGGAGGGGCATGAGACACATGGGTGGATCCCAGGGCAATTTTCACACCGGGACCCGTGACTTCGAGTTATGCTTCTGAGTCAATGCCTTGGCATGCTGAGGCATTGACTGAAAAGGGAGAGCAGAAAAGACCTCCTACACGAAGTCCTTCTACACTCTTAATAATAGCAACCACAGCGTATGCAGAAGTCCTTCTACACTCTTAATGATAGCAACCACAGCGTATGCAGAGTACAGGGAGTGCAGAATTATTAGGCAAATGAGTATTTTGACCACATCATCCTCTTTATGCATGTTGTCTTACTCCAAGCTGTATAGGCTCGAAAGCCTACTACCAATTAAGAATATTAGGTGATGTGTATCTCTGTAATGAGAAGGGGTGTGGTCTAATGACATCAACACCCTATATCAGGTGTGCATAATTATTAGGCAACTTCCTTTCCTTTGGCAAAATGGGTCAAAAGAAGGACTTGACAGGCTCAGGAAAGTCAAAAATAGTGAGATATCTTGCAGAGGGATGCAGCACTCTTAAAATTGCAAAGCTTCTGAAGCGTGATCATCGAACAATCAAGCGTTTCATTCAAAATAGTCAACAGGGTCGCAAGAAGCGTGTGGAAAAACCAAGGCGCAAAATAACTGCCCATGAACTGAGAAAAGTCAAGCGTGCAGCTGCCAAGATGCCACTTGCCACCAGTTTGGCCATATTTCAGAGCTGCAACATCTCTGGAGTGCCCAAAAGCACAAGGTGTGCAATACTCAGAGACATGGCCAAGGTAAGAAAGGCTGAAAGACGACCACCACTGAACAAGACACGCAAGCTGAAACATCAAGACTGGGCCAAGAAATATCTCAAGACTGATTTTTCTAAGGTTTTATGGACTGATGAAATGAGAGTGAGTCTTGATGGGCCAGATGGATGGGCCCGTGGCTGGATTGGTAAAGGGCAGAGAGCTCCAGTCCGACTCAGACGCCAGCAAGGTGGAGGTGGAGTACTGGTTTGGGCTGGTAGCATCAAAGATGAGCTTGTGGGGCCTTTTCGGGTTGAGGATGGAGTCAAGCTCAACTCCCAGTCCTACTGCCAGTTTCTGGAAGACACCTTCTTCAAGCAGTGGTACAGGAAGAAGTCTGCATCCTTCAAGAAAAACATGATTTTCATGCAGGACAATGCTCCATCACACGCGTCCAAGTACTCCACAGCGTGGCTGGCAAGAAAGGGTATAAAAGAAGAAAATCTAATGACATGGCCTCCTTGTTCACCTGATCTGAACCCCATTGAGAACCTGTGGTCCATCATCAAATGTGAGATTTACAAGGAGGGAAAACAGTACACCTCTCTGAACAGTGTCTGGGAGGCTGTGGTTGCTTCTGCACGCAATGTTGATGGTGAACAGATCAAAACACTGACAGAATCCATGGATGGCAGGCTTTTGAGTGTCCTTGCAAAGAAATGTGGCTATATTGGTCACTGTTTTGTTTTTGAATGTCAGAAATGTATATTTGTGAATGTTGAGATGTTATATTGGTTTTACTGGTAAAAATAAATAATTGAAATGGGTATATATTTGTTTTTTGTTAAGTTGCCTAATAATTATGCACAGTAATAGTCACCTGCACACACAGATATCCCCCTAAAATAGCTAAAACTAAAAACAAACTAAAAACTACTTCCAAAAATATTCAGCTTTGATATTAACGAGTTTTTTGGGTTCATTGAGAACATGGTTGTTGTTCAATAATAAAATTAATCCTCAAAAATACAACTTGCCTAATAATTCTGCACTCCCTGTATAGGAGTGACATGTCAACTATGTTCTAGTGCCAGCACGCTGGCAACAAAGCCAGGATGCTGACATCACTAAGGAGGTTTGGCCTGCTTGGGGAAGCACCCCTAAGCAGGGCAAATCAAAGAAGAATGTAGGGGGAGTGGAGGAAGAGTGGAGGATGGCCCAGAGGCGTGTTACATGAAGAGTAACACTCACAAAGCTTGAAGATGGCGGTACTGGAATGGAGGTGAGTAAATCTCTATATTTTAATTTTAAAATATTTTAAATTTAATACACCATGTATTTTGTGATTTATGGTGTATTCAGTGTATATTGGAGTAATTTTAGGTAAATTGATTTTTACACTTTAAGTTCAAGTTCACTTTAAATTCACTTTAAATTCAAGGCAACTCTCACCTATGTGAATAACCCTGAATGTATAGTGCCGCCTTCAAGTCCACCCTTGCAGGTTTATTTACTAGATACTGAACTGTATCTCTGAGGACTAAATTGAACAGGTAACCTTTATTTGTAAAAACAAAAACAAAACAAAAAATCTCCTGCTCAATTACAGTCACAATTTATTGGTTATGTCAGCCTAACAATTTCAATTTGTTATTTAATTCCCGACAATGTAGTATTTAATGACTAAATCCCGTATGATGAGAGCAAGATGGGGCAGTAATCTGGCTTGGAAGCCATCTTGTTAATATTTAAAGAGCAATTCTTGGGTTCTTATTATAATTTGGTTTAATTCTATGTACAGTGTACAGTTCAGTTTCTAGATTCCAATTCATGCAACTTTAGATTTAGTTATAGAGTGACCTTGCTATAATACTTGGCTCTAGCTAGTTCGAACCAAGATGTTTGCTCAAAGGAGTTCCTGCTCATTGCATAAGGGTCAATAAATCAGTTTAGTTTTAATGAATAATTGGAAATTCACTATGCAATCTTGCACTATGCAAATTAGATTGTAAAATGCACATTTTATTGAATGACCTGTGTGACTCTTCAGCTGTATTAGGTGTAATAAAGTTCGTTATGGTTTAAACTTACTGTAGGAAGTTGGATAACATAGAACTAACAAACTATGTTAACTATTTCTTCCAACGCTATTCATCTGTCTCTGCCACTAGGGGGAGCTATGACACAGTAATGAGAGAAATGCTGAAGATGCCGCTTGGACTAAATGTTTAAATTAAATTATTGCATGATGGAAACAACAGAAGTAGGAAAGTGCCCAATCAAACTCTTGACTTATTAGAGGAAGCTGCCACGTTTCCTATAATGATGACAGCAATTATTTTATCTCACTATTTTTAAATCCAATGGAACAATTATTGTGAAGTTACGTGAAGAGTGATTACGTCATATTTGTGAGGGTATGCTTTGATGATTTCTGCATATATTAAAGATTTCAAGGAAAGCAACCTTGTGTTAACAGGCATAATAAATGGCATAATAATTATCTATTGGAACTGCACTGTGACTCTTCAGTTCCATGCATGGCGGAAGCATAAGCTGTTTGGTTAGAGCTGTGGAATATGTTGTGCCATATAATTGTCAACAATAATATTCTTATGCCCCACATTACCCTTCCTTTTGTGTTCTTATCCCTTACCGCTTCTAGATTCTAACCTCGTCCAGGCAGGGTTCCCATTAAGCGTACACTCAATTGCCCCAATAAAAATAAACAACTGTTTAGTAGATATATTACCAATATATATATATTACCAATGAAAACATGCATGCATTAAATTACACATTTTTTTTTTTTCATTTTGGGTAGATCTATAAACAGTTCTATAAACAGTTCACCAAAGCTGTAGATCTCTTGTCTGCAACTTTTACAGGTCCTCCCATTCTTATCCAGTCCAGATTTTCTGTGTCTGTCCAATCACAGACTTCCCAATGCAGCTCAATGAAAAGTCTTTGCAAGGCAGGTGCTCTCAGCTGTTGCTGCCTCTTGGGTTTAGCTTCACTGAGCTAACCAAACCAGAAAGAAACAGGACTCGTCGTCTGATTGACAACCAGGGGGTGTAACCATGTTAATTTATAAAAGTGTCAATTTCGATTGAAATCTGCAATTTTTGTTAAGCATGTCAGCAAGCTAAAGTGCTCCGGAGAGTCCCTTTAACTGCTTGATCCTGTTATCATTAGCATTAAATTTTAGCAGATTAGAATGGCAAAGCATTGTGAATATGTTAGTGCTACAAAAATGCCAATAATAAGATTGACACTGCATTAAAATTGCTATTTCCAATCGAGTTAGAGCAGTGGTATAGATCAATTCAAGAAGTTAAAGGAACACCATAGTCACCTAAATTACTTTAGCTAAATAAAGCCGTTTTAGTGTATAGATCATTCCCCTGCAATTTCACTGCTCAATTCACTGTGATTTAGGAGTTAAATCACTTTGTTTCTGTTTATGCAGCCCTAGCTACACCTCCCGGGCTATGATTGACAGAGCCTGCATGAAAAAAAAAAAACTGGTTTCACTTTCAAACAGATGTAATTTACCTTAAATAATTGTATCTCAATCTCTAAATTGAACTTTAATCACATACAGGAGGCTCTTGCAGGGTCTAGCAAGCTATTAACATAGCAGGGGATAATACAATATTAATTAATCAGAACTTGCAATAAAGAAAGCCTAAATAGGGCTCTCTTTACAGGAAGTGTTTATGGAAGGTTGTGCAAATCACATGCAGGGAGGTGTGACTAGGGTTCATAAACAAAGGGATTTAACTCCTAAATGGCAGAGGATTGAGCAGTGAGGCTGCAGGGGCATGTTCTATACACCAAAACTGCTTCATTAAGCTAAAGTTGTTCAGGTGACTATAGTGTCCTTTTAAAAAATCGTTGCATAGAGCTCCATTGTAAAATTCTTCATCAATGGCATAGGGTACCAAAAATTCTAAATAGAATCAACCCTGACAATTCCAAACTTGGAGGTGTACTTGTGCTGAAGGTAGCTCTAAACATATCTGGTGGGGATGTAAGCTTTTAAGACCTATATGGAATAAAGCATTTAGAGTTATATCAGATTTAGTGGGTGAAGATTTGGAAGATAACTCAATGGTTGCTCTTTTTCATTTTAATTTAAGAAGATTCTCAACTCAAAATAGATATCTAATAATCCAATTTATGACGGCTATAAAAATGGAAATATCAAGATATTGGCTACAGAAAAAGACTCCATCTTGGACCTAAATGCTAACTCAGCTTAAATACCAACACGATATGGAAAGGGGAATATCTTTTCAATATGACAGCCACTTAAATTTTGATGAGAAATGGTTACCTTGGCTAGATAATCTGATATAACTATATACCTTGTTGCGTTCTCTGTTATGAATATCCTTATATATAAAGATCACTCTAGTTCTTCCCGATGGTACTGTATTCAGGAAAGTTATGAAGTAACCTAATTATTATAGTTTAGGCCCGCCTAATCCGCTCAGTCCTTCTAAATTGTGATATTTGTTTTTTGTGTGTGAAGTTTACTCAACAGTTCATATATCCTTCCATTGTAAATCAAAGTCTATGTCTAATTCTGAACTGTTTTTGTCTGTGATGTTACATATGTAAAATTTGCAAAAAAGAATGATAAAAAAATAAATAAAAAAAGTTGCTATTTCAACTGGTAGATATGCCTCCTCCATTTCTTTCAAATGGCATAATTGTCACTTAAATTTAAAATATATATATATATATATATATGTATTATTTTTATCATCTTTAATTTAATAACTGCTGTCTAAATTATGTTTGGATACACTTGGTGTATGTTCCATTTATAAACGATAAGATATTGGACTTTATATTTGTTCAACATCTTCTGTATCTTTGCTATATTATTTCACATGTCTGATTTATTCCAGTGTAGTTTTGATACATACTTGCTGCTGGCCAAATCTAATTTTCCTTATATAAAAAATGATTACTATTTAACGATAATATAGCTTCACCCATTCTTTATTTATAACTGCAGTGTACCCGTCATTATTTTCTTGTGCATTGTATCTGGCAAATTAGCTTGATTATTCACCAAAGTGAGAATTAAAAGTGGATTTGAAGTGAATTTAGAATTTAAGGTCAAAATAGAATAATTCTGAATAATTCTCTAATATAGCTCTGCTTCCAGCTTAGCTACATTAGCTTAAAATTGAAATACACTTTGAATTCTCAATTTAATGATAATAACCCTGTAATTTTCCCAAAAACAATATTTTGAGACATTTTGATTTCTACTCTGGACAAACATTTAATTCTAACAGAATTGTAGAAATATAGTACTTAGAGTTAGAATTATTCATAATTCCTTAAAAAAATGTTGAAATGCGTGGTCACAATTTCTACATTAATATGGACAGATCCCATCATGCTTCCCCAAACTTTGGCCCTCCAGATGTTGCTGAACTACAACTCCCATGATTCTCAGCCTTTCTATTTCATTCATAGAATCATGGGATTTGTAGTTCAGCAACATCTGGAGGGGGAGCCTCTATACTGTATAACACATATAACTATATATTTTTATTCTATAAAAAGTACAACTAAATTGTTTATTGCTTCTATTGATTTCTAACTTTAAGGAGAATTAAGTCAAGGGTGCAAGAGGAGCCATCATATTATTAAAGAGCAATTGATTCTGTGTCTCTCAAAGCAATGAAGGGTTTACACTGTAAATGCTTGATTTGTATTAGAGTCTGCTAGACCCAGTCCCAGAGATTTACAGTACACACCCATTGCAGTGAAGAAGTGACTGTGGAAGTAGGACTCACAGAGCTGGGTTGTTATGTGATGAGAGGCAGCTGTCTGACCTCTGTCCGAATTTCTGAAAAGCAGCAGAGACAGAAAGGCTCGCCAACCACAAAAAACATCAAAATCTGACCCGAAGGTCGTAGAGCCACAGCAAACTCCCTGCAACCTCACTTTCTTTGAAGCAGGATTGCCCCTAGTAGTAATGGGTGCCCCACGCTTTTTCCAATTCTGTTAACTCTATGGTTTATCAGTCGCCAGCACAGTAGGATCTCAGAAATTAATTAACTGCTGATTATAGTTTAGTGAAAAAGTTTTGAGTTGCTTATATTATATCCACATATCTAGGCTGAGGAGTTTTCAGCAGTTAATATACTTAATACAGATGTTGCCATACCTGAAACACATCTTAAAGGGACAATATAGTCACCAGAACAACTACAGCTTAATGTAGTTGTTCTGGCATTTATAGCATGTCCCTGCAGGCTTTTTAATGTGAACACTGCCTTTTCAGAGAAAAAGGTAGTGTTTACATAACTGCCTAGGAACACCTTGAGTGGCAGTCACTCAGATGGACACTAGAGGTGCTTCCTGGGGCAGTGCAGCATTGACGTTCCGCGTCTCCACGCTCTGCATTGATTCAATGCATCTCTATGAGGAGGTGTTGATTGGCGCAGTCCGGTATTTTAGCATGCGGCCTCAGAATGCTTTACTATGGGAAAGCATTGGATTTGACGAGATTGCCAATTTCTATGATCTCAGCCAAGGTGCTGAGAGCAGGTGTTGAGTTTATTACCTTTTTTTAAGGGGGCCGGAGGCCTAAACTTTGTTTTTAACACTATAGTGACAGGAATACACTTTGGTCCTTAAAGGACACTAAAGTCACCCAGACCACTTCAACTCAATGACGTGGTCTTGGTGTGGGGGTCCTGTATGTTTAACCCTTTAAGAGTTTTGCAGAAATGGCGATGTTAACCTTGACTGATTAAACATGTCTCTGGTGGCTGTCATACTGGCAGCCACTGGAGGCACATCTGCCACAAAGAGTAAAACTCAGTCAAGTGACATTGCAGCTCATAGGAAATCATGGATTCGATGCTTTCCTATAAGAAGCATTGGATCTTTGTGCAGAGAATGCAAATCAGATTCCTAATGCTTCTTTATGAGGATCGTTGGATTGGACCAGCGATGGAGGAAGAGACACCTCCTTGATGATGTCGCAGGAGGCGGAGATGCCAGCAGCGCTGAGGGAGTCTCTCTGCTGGAGGTAAAAGGTAAGTAAAATACCTTTTTTATTTTTACAGGCAACTGAATCTAACTAAGGACAAGGGCACTGTAGCGTTAGCAACACAGGTTTGTATTCCTAACGCAAGTGTTATTTTAAGACAGATTAACTTGTGCCAGGTCAATAAGGATCTGTTTTTCTATATTCTCCTGTATTTCATACTCTTGATCAGCATATTTTTCTTGATACACCATCTTCTCTTTACCAATCATTTAACTCTTACACTATAGTCCCAAAACAATGTTAATAAAGCAGTTTTGGTGTATAGATCATGCCCCTGCAGTTTCTGCCATTAAGGAGTTATTTGTTTATACAGCCCAAGTCATATCTCCCTGCATGTGACTTGCACAGCCTTCCTAAACACTTCCTGTAAAGAGTCATCTAATGTTTACACTTCCTTTATTGCAAATTCTGTTTAATTTAGAATTTCTTAGCTCACCCAGGGAAGATTTTTTTAAAATGTTTAATAAATTAAAAAAAAAATGTTTTTAATATAAATAAATGTTAATAGAAATTATTGCAACTACTACAGGACTGAATAGTTGGGTATCCAACTTCAACATAATCCTAAAAGCGATGAGCTGAGCCTTTGTTTAACAGAGACCAAGATCGTTGTTGCTAGGTTCCACTGTATCCACAGCTTGAGCCCAAGGAAAACCTAATGAGCCCTACACCAGCAGAGAGGTGAGGATATGCCATGACATTCCCTGCTTTTTATATCAGATCCTGTCCTCTCTACCTATGAACAGCCCGCTGCTGATGCTCTCCTGGATCTCAATGAAATCGAGAAACCAGCATATGCTGTACACATATCCAATGCAATCGCCACGCTAACAGAGTGATATGCAAAGTTCTGTTCCCCAACAGTCCATGACAAAACTCACCTGGTGTGCTCCCCTAGGTAGCCTGGTGGAGCATTATACTACTAATCTCTGTCTTAATAACAGGCGGCTGCTTTGAGAAAAGTCTGCCTGATTTAAATTGAATAAAAAAGCCCACTGATTTCCTCCTGCCCCCCACCAACTGTAGATCAGGGGCTAAAAAAGCCCACCCCGAGCAATGTCTATGACAGGGACAGTAATTGGTTTCCTGCAGAACTCCTAGATCAAATAAGACTAAAATAGTATTAAAACAACACTAATGCATTAGTGTGACTAGTTCTATTAAGGACTACCCTTTCCCCCTCTGCCCCCCTATTTGCAATGAAAATTTGTGAAATAAAATATTTACTTACCTTTTACCAGCGCAGAGACTCCCTTGACACTACTTACCTCTCCTCCTCCTGCAACATCATTGGGGAGGCATGGCCAAACCCAATGCTTCTCATAGAGGAGCATTGAAGACGTGATGTGCATATATGTCAAGTGCCGTGCGCATCCAATATTCTCCATATGAAAGTATTGAATCAATGCTCTGATATGGGGGCTTCCATGTCACGTGGCCAAGTTTTACTCAGTCAGTGCCGTGGAAGTGTCTCTAGTGACTGCCAATAGAGATGGACTTAACTCTGCAATGTAAACATTGCAATTTCTAAAAAAAAAAACTATAATGTATTCCATTGCATGGTTAAAAGGATAGGACCAATGCACGCAGACCATGTCATTGAGATGACGAGGCCCAGGTGACTTTAGGAGTCCTTTAATCGTCATAATCCCAGCCTAGCTGAAGATTCCACTGATCTCTCCCCACTACAGAAGAATTGTTTCCCAAACAGCAGTAAGAATAATTGAAGATTATTTGAAAACATCCTAATGTCGTACTCAGTGCAGGGATGGAACTGTGCAAGAATAAGTGAGATATGGGTTATCGTAGTAGGGGATTCTCAATGCCCTCTTTCCCTCAAGGAAATACATTTGGTTTTATTTATAGCAGCAGATGACAGATTGGATTTCCTGCACATCTCCTAACTGCTTATGTCTGAGACGGCTCTGTTTCCTTCCTGCATTAAAGATGTGAGCAAGCCACCAACAGGGGAGATGTCATTCTTAGTGCCTTGCACAATATGTGAAGGAAGGGAGCAGAGATCTCAGTGATTAGGACTGTCTTTGATGGCATGAGTGGCTTGTCATGTGACAGTAATGTGGGAATCTCTGTATCTTCTCAATGGTAACATGTATCCTAGCAGATAGTAACTGATCCCAGCCAAGAAACGCCGTCAGTTATATGTGATGCAAGGGGGACACAGATTAATGCAGGGCTGCACTGTCTTAGATGAACAGAAACCACAAATTTAATGTAGAAGGTTTTTTCAAGAATAAACACACTATGGCTTTAATCTAATTGTATTCGATGCAGCCCTGCAACATGCATTTATAACCTATATACTAAAGGTTACCTGATTAAAGAGGTGATGGTTTTATCTTAGTACTATCACTTAGAGGCTAAAGAATGATATTATAGGAGAGTGGACGTGATGACGTAGACCGTAAGGTGTACGGACCGCAAGGGGGAGGGAGCCGTTGGAGATGATCGATGCTTGGTAGCAGCCTCATGAAACCACGCCAAACCACGCCAAGCACGATATTATGGTACATGCCGAGCACACTGCTTAAACCGCTTAATCCCCAGTGGAAGGACGGCTTAAATAATCGTTAAATAACCCTACCTACCTCCTGCTTTGTCTTGCCTGTCGGGGGCTGAGTTGGGGGGGGCTGCCCTGCACGAAGGAGATTTCTGTTTGCCGCCGTTATGCGGATCGAGGGATGAGGCTCCCAGCGTACCTGTACTGATTCGGTTCAGCGCTGTTTATTGTCCCGTGGTCATTTGAAGGAAGGCATCGAAGGAGAAGGTGGAACTAAAAGGGCAAGTGTATCACATAGAGGTATTTCTTTGGGGGAAAAAAAAATATATATAATATATACTTGCCTGAAAAAGAGGGCAAAGAAAGAAAGAGGGGAAAAGAGAGAAAAAGGGAGACGAGAAAGAGGATGAAAAGGGAAAAAGTGGGAAAAAGATAAAGCAAAGGGGTAAGAAGGGGTAAGAACAAGGGGCGAAATTAATTGAAAAATATATATTCCATATACACCCCACACCCCAATATTTAAACAAAGGACTTATCCCCATACAATTCCGATAGCTCTAAAACAACTCCTTTCATAAAAAAAAAAAAGGAGCAAGAGACCAAGACGAAAAACAGTTAATGGACATATCGCCTAAATTGTTAAAAATTGCTAAAAATTGGCTAAATTGCTAAAAATTGTTAAAAATAATCGGAGAAACAATATAAAAGCAAGAAAATAAAGAAAATAAAGGAGAAGTCTATACAAAGACGAGTCCAGAACGGTAAACTCCACTCCAAAAAAAAAAAAACCTCGGATATTAAGTCTGAATTTAAAGCCATACCCACCTTAGTTTCCTCCTAAAATGGCTTCTAAACGATCGCAGGAACCTAAAGTTTCATCAAAAACTGAAAAGAAATCTTTAAAACAAGAAAAGAGACTTTCCACATTTTTTTCTCCTCAAAAAATTCAAGATACCAACGAAGAACCTTCTCCAGACTCCTTCAATGAGATGATCCTGCCAGCTATAGAACCACCGATTATCTCTATAGAAATCATAAAATCACTGTTGGATAACACCTCAAAAGAGATAAAAAAAGAGATCCAGGATAATTCTATCGACCTTAAAAATGATATTTCTAAAGTACTAACTAGAATACAAACAATAGAAGAAAAACAGGATCATACAGAATTTCAGATCCAATCCTTTAAAGATTCTCATAAAGAAATGGAGCGCAAATTGGAACAACTGGAAGTCAAATTGGCAGACTTGGAAGATCGGACTCGAAGAACAAATTTAAAATTTAGAAATATTCCAGAAAGTATAACAAATGAAAAATTAAAGGATTTCCTTAAAGAATTATTCATTTATCTCAAGATATCAACAGACCCCCATGAATTAACAATGGATCGATGCCACAGAATTTTTAAACCTACAAATATCAAAAACGACTTTCCAAGAGATGTAATAGTGGCGTTTCATTCATATGATACTAGAAACCAAATTCTGTTGGCCTTAAAAAATAATAGATCCACAGAAGGAAAATTTAAAGAGATATTTGCTATTCCAGATATCTCTTATTATACAAGAGCCAAAAGACGAAAATTCTCACCAATATTTCAAACGTTAATAAAACACAATCTGAGGTTTAGGTGGCGACATCCTTCTTCTCTCCAAATATATCACCAGAATGAATGGTTCTCATTTACAACATATGAGAAAGCCAATGAGTGGCTATTACAACTAATAGAAAACTAAAAACGAAAGATTGGAATGATAGGAAGAAGGAAAAAAGAAATAAAGAAGACAAAGAAAAGGAAGGAAAGAGGATGTGAGAGGAAGGATGAAAAAAAAAAAGAAAAAAGAAAAACAGCAAGAGGGGAAGAAAAAAGAAAAAAGAAAAAAAAAAGAAAAAAAAAAAAAGAACGGACTGGAAAATTAAAACATCAGACATTCACTACAAATTGCCTACTACTCCATCATGAGTATCAAACGCTAAAATCATATTAATAGCATATTAACATCATAGTCCTGGAAGGATATTAAAGAAAAAAAAAAAAAAAAAAAGAAGACGTTGAAAAATACCTAAAGTATCCATACACTATAGGCTATTTACAGGACTATAAGATTAGACTTACCGTAATTCTCCACCAAACACTAAACACTTGAATCACAATTTGTTTAAAAATATTTTGGCAGAATTTCAAATAGAAAATATATACCATAATGTATTATTACAGTATAAGATTTAATATAATATAACACAAGGAAAATATGCACTGTTAATTAAGTAATGTAAGCTAGCGCAAAATATAACGAGAAACTATGCACTTTTAATTCATGGAAAGTAGTACGGTTATCTACACAATGGAAGTTAAAGCAATATATCACGATAAATTAAACACTGTTAATTAAGGTTAATGAATTAATGTAAGAGATCACAAATGTTAATTATTGCAATTTATTATTAGAAATTAGGCACTGTAAATTAATGATAGAAAACATTGGAAATTATGTATAGTAAGTTAATGAAACATAACATATGAAATTACGCACTCTAATCTAAGGTGATATAATAAGACAAATCATACACTGTAAGTTAAAGAAATATAGTATTAGAAATGAGGCTACGCTAAAGTAATATAGCACAGGAAGTACGCACTAGAAGTCTAAAATTATAATTGTTTTGAAGTAGAAAAAAAGGCAAGGTGGTAACACCAGGGAACAATTTAACTATTTGTCAATTTTTCCTTTTTGTGACATATTATCCCCTCCTGTCTCCAACAAAGGCTCCCTCCCTGTGGGTATCTATATGATACTTTGATGTTGGAATCTAGTTGTATTCCAATACGGAGGTGCTGCAAAATCGCCAGCACCTACGCAGCTTGGATGCTTTTTAGCATCTTGAATGATTTGTTGTTTGTTTTTAAATGTTGTTGTATATATACCTGGTTGAAAAGGGAATGGTTAATGGGAATTGCTAAACTAAGGTGTTCGTTATGGAAACCAACTACTAAAAATGTTAAAATTAATATCAATTAATGTGCAGGGACTTAACTCCCCAAACAAAAGAGCTTATTTATATAATACCTTATTAAAAGAAAAAGCCCAAATCTCCTTTATCCAAGAAACACACTGGAAAAAAAAAGATAATCATCACTGGAACTATAAAAAGTTTAATATTATTGCTGAAGCTTCAGATCAATTTAAAAAAAAAAAGGGGGTTGCAATATTGTTTTCTAATTCGATTAATTATTCATGCGACTATTCCGAAACAGATATCGAAGGGAGATCAATTATTTGGATAGGAAAGATTAATGAGATTCAATATACCTTACTTAACATATACCTACCAAATAAAGCCCCAGTTAAACATCTATTGAAAATAATGAGAAGAGTAGAAACAATCCGCAAAGGAATACTCCTGATAGCGGGTGATTTCAACTGTGTGGCTGACCCTAAATTAGATAAACAAACAAAACCTGGTCAACACATAGATGGAAACCTGGTAAACCAAGCAGCCTCCCTAAGCAAACTAGCAAAAAAAAATGATATCTTTGATTTATGGAGAATATTCCACCCCAGTGACCGTAATTACACTCATACTTCTACGGCCCATAAAACCTCAGCAAGGATAGATATGTGCTGGGGAGACCTGGATCTTTTAAAACGAACAAAAACTATCAAAATTGAAATTAATACATGGTCAGATCACGATCTCCTTATACTAGAAATCAAAGAAAACGGGAAAAAAGAATTTTCACCATGGAAACTTAATGATTCTTTATTAGTAAAAAAACAAAATATAGAACATATAAAAAATCTTTCTGAAATGTTTTTCAAGGAAAATACTCCTGAAACAACATCTAATCAAAATGTATGGTGTACATATAAAGCAGTCACCAGAGGTTATTTTATAAAGCTTGCCAGCTATGAAAAAAAAATCAGAGGGGCCCCAATATCTGAACTTTATCTACAATTATACAAATTACAAGCTCAAAATAATAAAAATTTTTCTCAAGATACAATAACTCAGATAAAAAAATATAAAAATATGATAAATCAAAAGATTCTTGAAAGAATAGAATTTAATTTGAAAAGACTTAAAATTAAATTTTATTATCGAAGTAATAAAATAGATAAATTACTGACAGATCGTCTTAAAAAAAACAAAATGGACAATAAGATTTATAAAATTGTTGATGGTGGGAAAGTTTTGCTGTCTCCGGAAGATATAGGCGATTCATTTAGGAAATATTATGAAAAATTATACAATCTTCAATATATATCTACAGAACAAGCAATAGAAAAATATTTAAATAAAATAAAAATTCCAAAAATTACATTAGCTCAAAAAGAAAAATTAAATCAAAAAATATCCCAGATGGAAGTAGAGGAAGCTATAAATAATCTACAATTATCAAAAGCTCCGGGTCCGGATGGATTTTCAAATTTATTCTTTAAATTATTTAAAAAAACTATAAGTCCTAATATGACGGCAATGTTTAATGAGGCTGCCTCATCTGGTAAAATAACTCAAGAACTATTGAGAGCCAACATAAAACCTATCTTGAAGCCAAATAAATCACCAACAGAAATAACAAACTACAGGCCTATTTCTCTAATAAATATAGATATCAAATTATATGCTGCCATACTGGCTAATAGAATCAATTTAATACTTCCCGATTTGATACATATAGATCAAATAGGGTTTGTCAGAGGTCGTCATGCGAGCGATAATTCTAGGAGAATCATCGACTTGTTTGAATACGCTCATTTGACGGAGACGCCCCTTCTGACCCTGTCGATTGATGCAGAGAAGGCTTTCGACAGGGTCGGATGGGGATATATGAACGGAGTTCTAAGTGCATTCGGTTTTGAGGGCTGGATTGCACATGCGATTAAGGCTCTATACAAGGGTCCTTCTGCGAGAATAATAGGATATGATATATGCTCTGAATGGTTTGATATAAACAATGGAACGAGACAGGGGTGCCCATTGTCTCCCCTGTTATACGTTCTCTCAATTGAACCGTTAGCTACTGCTATCAGAGAAAATAAGGGAATAAGAGGTGTGATAATTGATGAAGTAGAAGCAAAGATATGCCTATACGCAGATGATGTATTAATTTCAATAACAGATCCGAAGATATCTCTTGGTAATTTAATGAAAGAGATTAAGAACTACGAGGATGTATCTAATTATAAGATAAATCTCCATAAAACCACAGCTTTAACAATTAATATAGACTTGTGTACCTTAGCATATCTCCACGAAAAATATAATTTTCACTGGACAAAAAAAGAGTTCCAATATTTGGGAATTATGGTAACGGCGAATCCTCAGAACATATTAGAATGCAATTTTCTAAAATTACTTAAAAATACCAACAAAATTTTAAGGGAATGGCGTCCTCTGGAAATTTCATGGTGGGGAAGAGTCAACACAATAAAAGCTTATGTTATCCCCAAATGGACCTATTTGTTTAATATGATTCCATTGAAAGTCCCAAAACCATGGTTGGATATGCTCCAACATTCCTTTTCTAATTTTATTTGGAAAGGGAAATCACCAAGAATAAAATCACAAGTTTTAACAAAAAAAATTAATCAAGGAGGAATGGCCCTCCCACTAATTAAAGATATATACAGCGCTAACATAATTTCACATATACATAAGTTCTACAGCTCTGACTCAAGGAGACAACCCTGGTATCAGATAGAATCAACAAGGATAAAAGAGAAAGATCTATCACTTATGATTTGGGATGATAAAACTAATTATAATATACATTTAATGCAGACCAATTCTATGGTCGTTTCTAATTTGATCGGAGAATGGCAGCGAATCAAAAAATTACTCAAGATATCCACAAAGATAATCGAGGGAGCAAACATAAGGGTCATCGAAAGGATTATCCCTGACATAAGTCTCTCCAAGTGGAGAGGAGAACGGGAGATATGGGTCAGAGACCTTCTCCAAAATAGAAGCTTATTGCCGTTTAAGGATCTTAAATCCAGTCTAAATCTGTCTGATACAGAGATTTTTACTTATCTAAGAGTTAGAGGATTTATAAATGAATCTCTATTAAGAAGAGATAGTGGCTTGAATAATTTGGTATATAAGATTTTTGAGAAACAAACAACAAAATCGATTTGCTCCATGGCTATAGATCTGATCAGACAAACTTATTCGGATATTCTTCCTACTGCTAAAAAACAATGGGAGAAAGATCTCAATATAGTATTGACTGATTACGATTGGTGCACTCCTATGAAAATATTGAGAAAACATATACATTGTTTAAACCTAATAGAAACTTTTTTTAAAGTCTATCATAGGTGGTATTTAGTACCAACAAGATTAGCTAAAATATCTATATCTAATTCTTCTTTATGTTGGAGATGCCATAAGCATGAAGGCGATATGCTACACATATGGTGGACCTGCCCATTAATTTCTAACTTGTGGGACCAAACATACAGTTTTTTTGAGTTTTTTAATATCAAAGTTAAAAAATGCCCACAAGTAGGCTTATTACACCTTAAATGTGATAGACTCCCAAGAGTTCATTTAATATTAATTATTCACTCTTTTATTGCAACAAAGATATTAATTGCAAGAACTTGGAAACAAACCCACATACCTGACAGCAGACAGTTTATAGTACAATTATTGCACCAACTAGAAATGGAAAGAGGAGTTGCATATTCTAACAACAACAGGAAGTATATACATCATCTAGATAATTTGATACTTAAAATTAGAGACTGTTTTAGTTGATTTGACCCTCTCTCTCTTTCTATTAAAAATTGTTTAATATTAACTATACTGATATCAGCTGAAAAAAAAAAAATGTACTTACAAAGCAATGTACTTATACAAAGTTTCATTTGGTAGTCTGGCTCAAAATGAAAAAAAAAAAAAAAAAAAAAAAGTGCCGGATACTTTAATAACGATAGATAATAGATTTATTACTCTAATAATGTGGTATCTAACATGGAAGCTCATCTTGGTTAATTGACCCATGCTTGTTATTCCCTGCTCTATCCAGGTATTGTTAAATGTTTGTTAGGATATGTGATGATACCATCTGGGTAGGTCACTCAACAGGGAGCTACCCACATCGTATCATTAATATACGTAGGCGAATGTATATGTATGTAGTGATATATGCATATTTATGAATGTTTTGTTTTTGATTTTTTTTTTTTTTTTTTTTTTTTTTTATGTCATTGTACTGTAAAAAAAAAAAAAAGGAAGTTATCCCAATAAAAAAGTATTAAACCTAAAGAATGATATTATAAATATGGTTAACACCAACATATATACATTTCCAACATTTTCCACAGTATTCTGAAATCTTACCCCAGGGGAAGAACAAAGTTTCACCTAGGGGTTATGGCATAGAAAGTAGAGGGCAAATGAACCACTTGTCCAGAGTTTTTTTCCAGTTCTGGCAAGAAACAGACACTCAGTCCCGATCATTTACTAAATTAAGAATTGTTGGAATTTAACCCCTTAAGGACCAAACTTCTGGAATAAAAGGGAATCATGACGTGTCTCACACGTCATGTGTCCTTAAGGGGTTAAAGCAAATTCAAATTTAAGGCAAGAATCGCCCAATGGAAAGTACATGCGATCTGCATAATTTATCTGTGTTGGCTATTTTGGCCTTAAATTCAAAATTCAGTTTGAATTATCTTTGAATTCCCAACTGTTCTTACTTAAGTCAACAACCTGTGTCTCTATCCTGAACTTCCAAGTCACAGACTTTCTGTTTGGAATGGTCCAAAATTCTATAAATTGTGTTTGCATAGCAATGATTACCCCCTCGTTACACAAATACTTTTGTATTATTTTTTTAAATAAAACATATCTGTACTTGGAATATATATATATTATCTGTCATATCTGAAGTTGAAGTTCTCCAAATTCTGCAGCTGCTATATCAAAAAACATAAACAAAGAAAAACAAAACGCCCAAAATCACACACCGCCGATCTGTTAGCCTCTTAAAAGCTACCACAACTAAAACAAAAAAACAGCATGGAGTGTGTTAATAGTAAACAGATGGAGCCCGCCATTTCGAGAACAGACCACGAAAAAAAAAAAAAAGCAGGATGGTGCATTTTTAAACCTTTCCTCCATGTATTGTAACGTTTTCTGGAAAGGTCACATAGTTATATGCCTTTTGTCAAATTACCAGAACCTGCACTGGACCAGGTTGTAGCACAATCACCTAGTTTAAACCGCGCAAGGAGTGTGGGCAAGTCAGAGAGTTGGTTTACCACAATGAGAAAACAGACGCCACACAGATATGAGGCTGCTAATGGAGTCTCAGAAAGTTGTTTTTCTTTACCTCAGGCCGAGGAATATGACCCATATTAACTCTGCTTCTTGTTCTGCTAAACACTAATGGATGTGGACAAGGTGCGTGGGAAACATCAAAGGCCATAATTTAGCATATTTCTGATATTCATAGAAACTAGAAGTAAGGGCAGGCTGCGGAAGCTGGACAAAGAGAGATTGAGGGTAAGCAGGGTATAAGTTAAAATATAAGAGCAAGAGAACACACAAATCCCAGTTTAGACGAATACTAAACTGGAAAAACACAGACATGAACAAATGTTCGTACAACAAACACAGAAACAGACAAAGTGTGCATGATATTTTAGGGTTTGTTCACTAAACTGTGGATTGTCAGGAATTTACCAGAGAATTGCACGTGTTAGGATAACATGGCAGAGCTGAAGAATCATGGTTTGGACATTCTTACAGTTTGGTCATTTTGACTTCAAATTTGTAATTTCTTTCTAAATTCCTGACAATTTAAAGGGACACTCCAGGCACCCAGACCACTTCTGCTTATTGGAGTGGTCTGGGTGCCAACTCCCACTACCCTTAACCCTGCAAGTGTAATTATTGCAGTTTTTTATAAACTGCTATAATTACCTTGCAGGGTTAACTCCTCCTCTAGTGGCTGTCTACCAGACATCCACTAGCGGAGACTTCCGTGTTCATAGAACACGAAAAGTGGTTTAAAACAACGCTGGACGTCCTCACGCTATGTGAGGATCTCTAGCGTCGCCGAAATCCCCATAGGAAAGCATTGAAAGCATTATTCAATGCTTTCCTATGGGGAGGTCTAATGCGCGTGCGTGGCCATTGCCGTGCACGCGCATTAGGTCTCCCCCGCCGATGGCTGCACATGTGCAGTAGGTCTCCCCCACGGCTGACATTGGCGGAGGAGGAGCGTAGGTGGAGCCTGACCCAGCGCCGAGGGACATCGGTGCTGGACTCCCGTAAGTCACTGAAGGGGCTTTAACCCCTTCAGCAACTTGGGATGGGGGGGTGGGAGGTAGAGGGGCACTGGAGAATCCCTTTAATGAAAAAAAAACCCTGAGCTGAGTAAGATGAAAAAAATTAAATTTGTCAATTCTAACAAATCCAGGTCTAGTAATTACTCGAAAAATATACACATAAAGGTTTATTCATCACACAATGAATAAAGGTTAATTGAAATCCCCAACTGCATAATTGTGGTCATAAGCTTGGCAATTTAAGCCTGAATTTGGCAAATCCGTTTTCAAATATAACACTATTCATTATATCAGGCCACTGAGGCCAGTGAGGAGAAGGAAAACTGAAATAACAAATTTAACGGCACACTATAATCACCAAAACAACTTTAGGTTAATGAGCAGTTTTTGTGTATAAATCAATATCTGCCATTTAGGAGTTTAAAAAACCTTTGTTTAGGCCTAAAATATAATATGAATTGTTGTACGGATTTAAAGGAACAGGCAAAGCACCACAACCACTACAGCGCACTGTAATGGTTATGGTGCTAGGTTTGCCCTGTCCCACATATAAGTAATCAAAATTATTTTGCTTTGACAAATTGTCTGGGGTCTGGTGGACACTCTGCACCTATTCCATGAGACCGTAAACTCTCTGCATTAAAGTAAGCCCGGCAGTGCAGAGCTTAGCTCATTGGCTAAGAACGACCAACTGGCATGGCATCTCTTAACAGATGGAGTGACCATCGCTTGCCTATCCCAGGTAGATTGTCAAAATATTAGCAAACCCTTTAACTGCTTACATTAAGGGGAGCATCAGGATACTGATGGTGAGCGCTGTACACGCATTAGGCCTTCCTAATTTTTTCGAAACGCCAAACGTCCTCATTGAAAGTGTTAGGATGTCCAGCATCGTTTAACGGAATGAGAGAAACGGACAAGGGAGGATACATGAAAAATTCCAGACTTCATGTTAACACCTTAAGGCTTAAATCCCTTTACATCATGACCTGCTTGGCATGTCATTGGTCTATAGTGTGCCAAAGGAGCCCCCCTACGCTTGTTCCATTCCATAGGTGGTTACATTTGGCTATTTATGAATATTGCAGGAAACTGATCTCTGAACCCAAGTGGCACACCTAGCTGATGGATTTACTTATATTTTAGCCTTCAATTTCCAAAGCACTATATTACACACACAACATTAGCACACACAGGGTAAAGCACATTATTTAAAAAAAAATGCACAGGGGTCAATTAGTTATTGCTAGAAAGCTGGGACTTAATCACTTCAACATGGGGTGAAAATCTGTCCTAAAATCACAGAGATGAAAACACTGATCTGTGATGTCAGAGTTGACCATCTGCCTTATTGTTTCCAGACATGCAGTGGAATTTTGAGTTTTTTTTAAATTTAGTTCCGCACTGTTACAGCCACATAGGACCATAACAAACCACTTGATTCAGGCCTGACAGGGCACGCACACTAGTTGAAAGCAATCCTGCTCCCAAGAACTCCCTTCTTCCCCTGGTCACGCTATAGTTTTTGAACATTTTAACCCTTTCCCTGAAATGTTTTGATCCCTGGGCAAACATAACGTGGTTTTCCTATATATAACAGAACTGTGATGATCAATGTACAGCAACAAAAAGGAATTAATAAAAAAAAAAAATCTTATTACATAATAAAATATTCCTGTATTGAGAGTTTTTTTGTCTTTATTGCACCTTCTTTTTTTTTTTTTTTTATTAAAACCCTGCAATGTTTAACCCTGCAATGTAAAGCATTTGGGGTTTTAAAGGGAAACTCCAGTGCCAGGAAAACAATCCATTTTCCTGGCACTACAGGTCCCCTCTCCCTCCCACCCCCCAACCCCGGTTGCTGAAGGGGTGAAAACCCCTTCAGTAACTTACCAGAGGCAGCGACATATCCCACGCTGCTTCTTCCTCCGCCGCCGCTCCTCCCTGTGATTGCGTCGGCCAGTTGGCGAGACTGATCCCGCCCACCGGCCAGGGAGACCTAATGCGCATGAGCGACGCTGGAGGTCCTCACATAGCGTGAGAACGTCCAGTGACGCTCTAGCACAGATTTCCTGTGCTAAGGACACGGAAGTGCCCTCTAGTGGCTGTCTAGTAGACAGCCACTAGAGGAGGAGTTAACCCTGCAAGGTAATTATTGCAGTTTATAAAAAACTGCAATAATTACACTTGCAGGGTTAAGAGTAGTGGGAGTTGGCACCCAAATCACTCTAATGGGCAGAAGTGTTCTGGGTGCCTGGAGTGTCCCTTTAAGATACATGCAATGTTTAAATAGCAGGGTTAAATCGACCTTTAGGGGCTCTCATACTGACACCCACTAGAGCTTCTTCCACTGTAGCCAACGAGTAAAATGCAGTGATGTGATGCAGAAACCCATGAGTTCAATGCTTTCTTATGGGGAAACGTGAATGTGCGCAGCACTGGAAAAAGATAGGTAAAACTTACATTTTATCGTTATTAGTGCACACAGGAGGGAAACTGTATATAACTATGGGAAAATGCACCATAGCGTTAGGAATACAGGTTTGTAATCTGAAAAAGGATACAGGCTTGTATTCCTAATGCAGAAATGTTTCATTAACTACGCAGTGACAAATGTATAGCCCGTTCTTTATTTTTAAGGCCTTTTTAAATTGGAGGGACGGGGGGTGGGGGATGGGGGGGGGGGGAACCAATACAAAATATACCCAAAACAACTCACAGCATCCTTGATATACTTAAACAAATACAAATTGCCTTGTTCAGTTGGTACTTAGAATGCTACTTAAATCCTCCCCAGTAACACTAACATTTTTGTCTGTACAAAACAGTGGTATGATTTATGTTCTCTAAAGACAGAAGGATTTTCTTAATAAAAAAGAAAAAAAATTCCTGCAGATTTTGTTTGCTTTCTGACTCTGATGGATGCACAAAGTAGATTAATAGTATCCTATCGCCAAAAAATAATGCATTCAGTTCAGAAGACCTTATTTTCATAAAAAGAAAACTAAAAATGAGAATGTTCAGAGCAGGACTCCGACTCAATATCTAATCCATAATAAGATATTCTGAATGCACGCTGCTACTGGTGTATAACCAAGCAAGCAAAGGAAGATGGATTGGGTTGACCTGATACTTTACAAACGGATGCCAATTTCAGGAGAAAGGTTAGATAGAATGAGGTAGCATCAATTGGTTGGAGGTAAGGAAGATTAGAAGTAAGTTTAAGAAATACTTTTTTTTACCACTGAATATACTAGCAATATTTGGGTTGTTGGTACACCATGAAGCAATATTTGGGTTGTTGGTACACCATGAATCCTGGGTTAGGAACCACTGGTATAGTAGATACAGATGCTTGCATACATTTTAAGTAGTGTGTTTGAATATTTAAATGATTTATTCTGTGTGCTACACAGTAACTGTGTGGCTGTTGTTATTACTTTGTTGTGATTACATATCTTAGTATGGAACCAATCTCGTTTGAAAACAATATGTTTCACAATTCATGTCCTATCAGATATCAGTGACTGAAACCTAGTTCTGATACTCAGTAATGATCTCACTGTACAGTCTCTTACCTTGCTCTGAGTTCTGCTGATTGTAAGGCCATTGTTCATTATCCTGACCTGTGGGTTCCAGTGGAGAGCAATCTAAGAGCAACACAGATAAGCATTAATGGCTGAGCAAGGTCTCAATTAACCCTACATGGCACTGACATCATTCCTATAGCACTGATTACATGCCATCAGCTGTCATACATCTCCTGTCTAGAATAGTATACAGTTAAAGTGGGTCTGAGATTAAAGTATTTTTGAAGGGAAAAAAAAAAGCGAATTAAAGTAGCTATTACCTGCGTTATTTAGTCTCGGTTGTAGATATGCATTTCTTCCTTATATTTTAAGTTCTAGAATTTCACTGTGTCATATCTAGGGAATACTATAGATAGCCTGCCTTATAAAAGAAAAATAAAAAAAATAGTACAGCCATTAAAAAAAAAAATTAGAATTATTTTTTTTTTTTTACCTTTATGTTTATGTTATAGATTTAAAGTTTGGTTTATATGTATTTAAAGGGACACTCTAAACACCACTATAGCATTCTGTACTGGTTATGGCACTAGGTGTATCCTGGGGACCTTCCTCAAATGTATTTATTTATAAAAATATTTTAGCAGGATGGATACATTTTTAGGTAGTCAAATCGTTTTAGAACTGGGGGTTCACCAGGCACTGCTCCCCATCCTCTAACTAAACAAGAAAGATGACAGGAGTTTAAGTGCTTCTGTTAGTTTTCCTGAGCTAAGGCCTACAGTGGAGGGCTAGCTCATTGGCCGAGAGCTTCCGTCTCTCTGTAGGCTGTGGTGGAGGTGGGGAGTGGCACCCTGTGGCCCCATGGGGTGAAAATTTAAACCGTTCTATAATCCTTTGACTCCCGAGTCCCAGGTCAGCCATTGCCCCTGTCTCCAGTAGAGTTTAATCATTGTCACTAATAACCCACAATTCCGATCTCCTCCCCCCCAAAATGCAGGCACTGCTAGAGGGACTCTACTGACTGTAATGCATGACACATGTCTAGAGGCTTCCAAGGTAATTAAATATGGTAGAGGGAGTAACAATAAGTGAGCCACTGACAGCTGTTTTAAGCTGCCTGACTATGCACACCCACACCCAGGAACTACTATAGATAGTCTGCTATAGATATTCAGCACTGCGGAATATGTTGACGCTTTATAAATGCCAGTAATACATTAATAGTCCAACAAGATTCAGTCAGCATCTTTCCACTTACTGTTACTTGGGGTGGACAACCCCTCCACACGCAGTTACCCATTCCCTCCATTAGGTTTTGTTGGAAAGGTGACAGCCTGAAGAAATGTGTATTTTAAGGGCCACACATATCCAGGGCTTGGCCCTAAATCTCCTCCCTAACAATGCCACTGGTGGCATCTCTTATTCGGTCCAGTTTCCTTTTCAGAGAAAGCATTCTTATTGGCTGAGATCATAAATTCTGATGATGTCAGCCAAGGATGCAGATCAGAGGCGGAGCCAGCGCCAGCAGACCCACATTGCACTGGATATAAGGTGAGTTTTCTAGTTATTTAAGGGGGAATAGGGGGCTAAATAGTGTTTTAGCACTATAGGGACAGGAATACACATTTGTGTTCTTGACCCTATAGTGTTCCTTTAATAAGGATGTAACTTGTTATAAATAGAAACATGCCAATCTGGTTCATATTCTCAAAAATATACATTCACTAAATACTGGCTTATGCGTTGCACTATACTTTCAACTGCTTTGAAATCCATGTCACAGCATGATGTTCATAAACATTTTTTTTCCACAGCAGAACATTGTTGATCAATTTGTGGTTAGAATGTAAAGTAATATAATCTTGCCGATCTTACAGAATGTATCACACCATCAAGGCAGACAGATACATATAATGAAATGATAATGGTTTGAAATACATCCCACCATGACAAAGAGATATTACAATCTCATCTTCGAGGTTTACCTACAAGTTAACGGCTGCCGATGAGTTGTTAACAAATTTGTTGCAGTCACATTTTTATTTTATGGATCAGGAAAAAAAAATCCCAAGAAAGGGCCATTCTATGCCTTACTAGAAAGAGTGGGCTTTAATATCCTTAGCACAGCACAGAAATTCCGAGTGTCTTGGTGAACAGAGGGTTAAATCCCTGCTTGCTCCACCGAGATCCAGATATCAATCGAAATCGAATCTGTTTTGAATTTGGTGACTGGTATGAAACATAAAATATCTGTATATAAAATTTTTGAAAGTTTTTAGATTTTAGAAAGTGTGCCTTTCTCATTTTCCCCATTTTTTTAAGTATATTTTAATCATATAAATCATTATTTTTATAAATATTAAGGTATCAAAAGAAGGCCCTATCCGTCTTTTAAACTTTTTAGCAAATATCTTTTCTGTAATTTTCTTCCCAATTCACCCTACGCTTGTCACTCTTTGCCTCTTTGTTACAAGTACTGCCATCCCTCTTCGTCCGCTTTCTTGTTTTCTTACTCATGGTGAGGCCTTACTTTCTTTGCGCTTTCATTTGTTATTTCCTCCCACTGTTTTTTTTTTCTTTTATTCTTTTTTCCCCTTTTGCTTTATTCAGTACTCTATCTCTACTGACCGTTGTTTTTTATTTACCTGCTCTCCTCCAAGGAGGGAAAACATACCAAAAAAATGATTTGATTTCTGTAGTTGTTATGAAATTTGATTTCTGTAGTTGTTATGAAATTAAAGCAACACTCCAAGAACTATAACCACTTCAGCACGCTGTAATAGGTATGGTGCCCGGTTTGCCCTGGTGCCGCCCTCATTAAAAGGAGTCAAACCATTCTAGAACTGTCTGACTTCTCTCTCTCGCTTCATTTAATTCTCCTAAGATAAGCACACATTGGCTGACGGCATCAGATGATCACTCTCAGCCAATGATCTAACCCTTGCACTGCCGAAATTATCTCTGGGAGAGAGTTTCTGATGCCCAGCAGACGCTACGCAAGACATCAAACTGTTCTAAAAACGTTTGACTGCTTACAAAGGTCTCTCCTGGCACCATAACCATAACAGTCCACTGAGGTGGTTATGGTGTTTGCAGTGTTCCTTTCAAAGTTAAGGAAATATATACATTTTAGGTTTTGTTTTGGTTACAAAGTTTAACAGTTGCTTTTATTGGTTAAGCTTTTTGTGAGTTCCCAAGTACTTCATGTGGTCTGCATGTTATTTTTGCCCAACTATATGGTACTTAAAGGGACACTTCACTGCCCAGATTTAAACTAAATAAACCCACTGTTTAGTGGATATACCCCAAATGAAAACTTGCATCCATTTACATATGCATTTTTTCTTCATTGGGCGTATGTATAGAAACAGCTTGTTTGCTTCAATTATAATAACCTTACACTGATTCTTACAGCTCACATAAAACCTTTCAATGATCCCAAGAAGAATCAGTTGTACCAACTGACAGAGAATGTCTGGTTCTCACGGAAGCGACAACCACTGTCAATTTACTGTAGTCGCTCAGGGCAAGGCCAAATGGGATCACTTTCTCACGTTTTGGGTTCAATTAGAACGATTCTTAATACAATGTAGTCACTGTATATTGTAGGAGATCTCACACAGTAACATTGCTCTCCACTTATTTCAGACAACAATAAACCCATATGAAATGAATAGAAAATTTAAAAATATGACGATTGTATGAAAAAGAAGCATTTTACTGTGACTTGACATTATATACATCTTAACAGGGGGTTTTATGTGATTTAAGGCTATTGAGGAAACATTATAAAATAAAGGCAAAATGTACAACTAAAAAAACATGTAAAAACATTATTTCGCAGGCACGGTCTATGTATCTCTTTTAGGAAGATACACCACAAATCCTAATTATGGTGTTAATTACTGAGTACACCACATATACCAGTTCACATAGCAGGATAAAACAAACTAGTTCACACAGCAGTATACCATATAAGCCAGTTCACACAGCAGAATACCACAAAGACATAACTCCTAACACTGGGAAGCATGAAATCAGGACTGAGGTGGGTAGGCAGGCAGGCAGGCCTAAAGGAGTGTGTCAGTGAAACCACTTGCATCACTACGGTAGTAAGGTTCAAAATTGGCGTGAATACATGCCAGGCTGATTGACAGCCACCCGGCTGACCTCACTCGAAGTAGACCATGCAGAGAGCTTGGTATGCATGGTCCTAGTGCCTTTAGCACAGTGCAAGCATGTATAATGATCAGTGCTCGTGCTGAGCTGGCTAGACTCAGTTGCCTGGTGCCACTTATCCACAATGGCATCAGTAGGCCAGTATTAAAGGGACACTTCACTGCCCAAATACAGAATAAATAAAAAACAATGTTTAACAGATATACCCCAAATGAAAACTTGCATGATTTAATTATGTGTTTTTTTTAATTCAGGGTACATCTAAAAGCAACTTGCAAAAGCTGGAGATCTCTTGTCTGCTGCCTTTGCAAGGCCTCCCCTTCTAACCTGGCACAGACTTTCTGTGGCTGTCCAATCACAGACTAGTCATTGCAGGTCAATGAGAAGTCTTTGCAAGACAGGTGCTCTGGGAAATTACTGCCTCTTGAGTTTATGTCCACAAGCTAACCAAACCAAACTACTTGAAAGCCAGGGGGGTGTAATCAGATTAATTTAGAAAAGTGCCTATTTAAAAAAAAAAAAATATGCCATATTTGCAAAATGAAAAAAACCATCCCACCAATATCGGGACAGCTGGGGTTCATACATAAACAAGTTTACATAGCAGTACACAACGTAAACTGATTTACATAACACAAATCATTTTACATAGGACTATACAACATAAACTAGTTTACAAGCAATACAACTTATAAACTGGTTTACATGGTACTCTATGTCAGGGTATGCAAGCAGCCCACTGTGGGATTTTATGCAACCGCCTGTGGGTTTTGATTTTGAGAGGTAGCATAACTACTGTGGGGGCAGACAGTGTGGCTGCCCCAGGCCCACAAATCAGGAGAGGGTGGAGGGGCATGTGGTGCCCTCAAAGTGGTGGAACAACCTCATGCAAGCTCAAGGGACCCATCAGGTGGCCCGTGCACTTAGAGCTACCCGATGGTCACATTTGATCTGAGGCCTGGTCAGGTGCTGCGGCCCTTTAACAGCGCGATACTGGGAGGAAGTGACTACAATACACTTCCACCTAGCTTACCAACGAGCATCACAGAAGAGCGAAAGAGGGAAGAACCAGAGAGGATAAAGAGCCTGGAGTCTGGACCCGACTCCCATCAGACACAGCGAGATGCCGCCCTTCTACTCCAAAAAGGTATTGAAGCAAGGGGTGGCTAAAAGCCTGCAAACTGTGATCTTTGTGTGTATATGTCTGTGTGTGTGCATATATATATATATATATATATATATATATATATATATATATATATATATATATGGAACATGGGGGGGTATATATATATTTGGGAGTCTAGCCAACTCCTTGGTTTTGCACCCCTCCCTGTCACAGGTGCCTCATCTCAGGTCCCTATTTAGCCTTGTACTGCAGAGAGCCTCAGATGGAATTTTTTTCCCAAGTAAGTGGGTTAATCTCATAAGAGCAGACATTAGACTGTGAGAGTAGGACCTGCCAAAGATGGGGTACATTGACGTTGTGACAGGCTTATGCAATGTATGATCATATAATGTAACTAAATCCCCATTATTTTTTTTGCCTAGATAAGGTGTTTTTAAATAAAACCTTTTAAAATCTAATAAAATCTGTCAACATTGAAGTTGCTGTTTAGTAGATAGGAGAGTGCGCTGGATCTTGTGTATTGTTTATTGTATATATATATATATATATATATATATATATATATTTGTGTGTGTATATGTGTTATCTGTGTGTATCTGTATATATGTTTTCTGTGTGTCTAAGTGTCATTTATGTATCTGTGTGTGTGTGTGAGTCAGTGTGTATCTGTCTGTTTACAAGTCAGTGTATGTGTATGTATCTGTGTGGATAAGTCAGTGTTTGTCAGTGTGTTACTGTATGGGTCTGTGTTTTCTGTGTGTGTCTATGTGTGTATGTGTTATTTATGTATATGTGTTATCTGTGTGTGTAAGAGTCAGTGTGTATCATTGTATGTGTATGTATTCGTGTGTATAAGTCCAAGTTATTCCAAGTTAGAATGTTTCCAGGTATAACCTCTGCTCCATGTTTCGCCCTGTGCCCTGATAAAGGTATTTGTGGCAAGAAATACTCCCTGATTATTACATTCTATACTTTTTTTTATTAGCAGTTACAGTTTATGGTCATTCACATTCTAGTTATCTTTGTCTTTTGATAACAAAGTAATGTTAAGTCCCAGGTAACAATACGTAGCCACTTGCATTCTTATTCTGATAGACAATTTCGGAAATTTAGAAAAACCTTGGAATACCATGTGATTTTGAAGCACATCCCCCATGATGCTCAGCAAGTTTTTAGGATAGCATTCTATGTTTTAATAAGATTAAAACATTTAGGGGGGGGGGGGGGGGTTAATAATAACAATCAAACATGTTTACAATACATTGATATTTTTTTATAGTAGTGGAGAATCAAAATACTGTCTAAGTTTTGTTTTTTCTAAATCTCTGGCTCTAATTAATCATCACAACCACTTCTGAAATACTAGGTATCGCGGTAGATTTCCATGCTTTAGCTTTCAAAGCAGTAGCCACTACAATGATGCATGGGTTTTGGAGAAGGTTGATGGGGATATCTTTAAAATTGCAATTCAAAGGCTCCAGGGTACCTGCTCTTAACTAATACGGATACATGGAGAGTTGGTCAGAAATGCATCCTGTTGTATTAAGTCACTCACATAACAATTCTAATAGGAAGTGGAGGGTTACGGCTGACTGTATCTTGTAAATGTTAGGGGAATGTATAACTAAACCTATTTTAACTGGCACAGAATTAATTGTGCACAAAGAGACACATAATGCAGCTATTTTAAAGTAATCATTTACACTAAGAACCGACTTGTGGGGGTATGCTTGATTAAATCTTATTACATTTTGAGAACAAAAATACTTTAAGGGTTTTATTAATAAATCCTTACCTTCATCCTATAGAATGTAAGCTCGATTGAGCAGGGTCCTCTTCAACCTATCGTTCCTGTAAGTTTTCTTGTAATTGTCCTATTTATAGTTAAATCCCCTCTCATAATATTGTAAAGCGCTACGGAATCTGTTGGCGCTATATAAATGACAATTATAATAATAATAATAATAATATATTTGGTCAAATGTTTGAGTCTGTCTGTGATTTACGCACCGTTTAGCAGAGATGATCAGTCCCTACCAACCTGCAGCCATACGTCCAATGACAATACGGCAGAGGCAAAGTTACGCTTCTGCCTCCCGCTATATACCAGTACATTCATACCGGTGATCGCGGTACAGATTGACTGTGAGAACTCAGCTGACACTTGCAGCAAATCATTGCCTGCTACCCCTAGAATGGCTGGATTTCAGGCTGCTGAGGACAGACCATCTCTGCTAAACAATGAGTAAAATGACTTCAGGCATCACAACCTCTTAAATCCAGGGAAGAGGTTATGGTGCCTTCATTGTCACTTTTATATTAGCTCCATCTTCAACTATGTTGTAATTTATCTATTTACTAACAAATTGTCACTATTGGTGTGTTACACTAGATGTTTGTTTGAGTTTTTTATTTGTTTGTAGTGTTTTTGTAAATGCTGTAATATTGGTTTTGCAGAATTATCTCTATTTCCTCTGGCAACCATTCCTTATTTAAAATTCAATAAACAATTCAATAAATGAAAAACAAAACAAAAATTCAACTAGGATTTAACTTGCATATAGATGCTGAGCTAGGCCAGTCCCCTGGTCTCCTCGGACGGTCTCTGTCGATACAGTTCTTTGTTGATATTGACAGTTATGACCGGAGCGGCTCGCCAATCTGCCATTATATCACAGCCACTGAAAGGCTGTGAGAGGTGATACGATTACATTAAACAGATTTAGAAGCTGTATTTTGACATTACAAAATGCTCATTCATGTAGCTGCAAAATAAAGCCTCTGCATCACACTTGAGGCTGGCTGTGTGTGCTTGGCAATATTCCAATAACGCAGAACTCGGCAAGCTTCAATTACTTAATCACAATATACCACCTTTACTATCTGATTTCTCAAAAAATGAATTGCCTGTTGCAAACCAGTCTATCTCCTTCAAGCTTTTACATTATAAATCTGCTTAGACTCAGCCACTATAAATGAGCCGCCTTCAGTATGCCTGAATTATCGTACTAATTGTTGGAATATTCATCATGTAATGGTATACGTTTTTCTATATTTTATGTTTAGAATATACCCACCATACAATAAAGTGGTATTTGTTTGCAACTTATAAGTACCGCTAATTAAAAATAAATTACAGCTACTTTTTCCTCACCTTCTGCCAGTTAACTTCGAACTAACATTTTGGTGTTTTAAAATACCCTTGTGTTTTGTGGGGTATAATATTTTTGGGGTGTAAGATTTGTTTTACCCCTTTCATCCCTAATTTGTGCAGTTACAACATTACAGGCTTTATACACTAAAGAATTAACTGTGATGAATTGATATCAAACTGGCAATTTAGACCAAAATTCACAGTTTAGAAAAAGTCAACAAATAAATACATAAATCAAATTC
Source organism: Pelobates fuscus (assembly GCF_036172605.1). Lineage (NCBI taxonomy): Eukaryota > Metazoa > Chordata > Amphibia > Anura > Pelobatidae > Pelobates > Pelobates fuscus. The sequence goes on from NC_086324.1 coordinate 54,813,333, forward strand.
ACAAATTGGAGGCTTTTTACTAAAAGCGGAATCGTGGAGAATTGTCAAGTGCATTTGACATTTTAGGCCAAAAAAGCCGACTTTTGACAGTTTCTTAAACTCTTGTTTTTGCTTTGTCGATTCTCAATGTTTCCAATTCAGCAAAAAAAAAAAACAAAAACAAAAAAACAACCAGATGCCTTTACTATTTCAGGCACTGAAGGGGTCAGAAGAGTTAAACAAAATAGCAAGCCACAAGCTTATTGATTCACAGACTCGCCACCCCCAATAAATAAATAAGATAAAGTAATGCTGGTTTTCCGGTTCTACATATCAATATCGTGCACTGAAGCTGACCATCTGTCTGTATTGTACCTTGTTTTGTATCTTTTGTTCTCTTTTGGGACCCGTGTCTGTAAGTTTATTTTTCCTTCTGACAGTCCCAGAGGGTTAGAGCCAGGCCTGTGTGTGTTATTGATTTAGTCTGGAGCCAATGAATGGAATAGCTAAAAAATTGGGAGAAAAACTGGCAGAATATGGCTCTTCAGCGTAATCTTTTATATATTAACCCCGTAAGGACCAAACTTCTGGAATAAAAGGGAATCGTGACATGTGACACGTCATGTGTCCTTAAGGGGTTAAGATACAATACTGTTTAAAATACAAGAGATTTCAAAAGTCTCTTTGGAGCCAAAGTGGTTAAATTGATTTCACTCCAGTTTAAAAAGACAAAGGGTTAATCTACTGGTAGATGGAAAATAGTTCAGACGCTCAAAGTTCAAATTATAAGCAGATTTATTGGTAGAATGTACAGCAACATTTCGATCTTTCAAGAGGTCTTTTTCTGCTTGATTAGTAAATCTGCTTATATTTTGAACCTTGTATGCCTGGACCATTTTCTATTTACCAGTTATATCATTAGGCCTGCCTCGGATCCGGGTTAGCACCCTGGTTCTAAAGAGAGTGTGGTGTTCCAATTTCCTAATTTAAGGGATTAATTTACAGAAAACCTTGACAAAACAGTTTTTTAGGACATACAGATTGAGATCTCATTGGCTGAGTGGGTTAGTTGTTATTGAATAAATGGATAGATAAATAGATAGACGGTTAAATCTTTTGAGATCTCATTGGCTGAGTGGGCCAGTTGCTAACTCACATCCAATCAAAGGCATTAAAATAACTCAAATTGATACTGCTATTATGAAAGCGGAACATTTGCATTAGCAATTCTGGCAAGCAAATGCTGTCCAGTGCCTTTTGTTTAGCTCAAACCACTTCCTAACAGTTTGACCAATAACAAGGGTTTGCACGCACACAGCCTAAATGAACCATAAGTACTACATTGGCATGTAGTGATTATAGTACGTACACTACTCCTTTAACTACTGGGCTGCATTAGAATCAAAGACCTCCCCGCTACCTTTATTAACTAGAAGTTAAATCTAGTAATCCTAGGATTAATGGCAAATGTAATGGCCAGAAGTGCCTTATTTGCATTGACTTAACAACCAAGAGAACTACAGTTTATCTGAGCCCAACAGTGACATGCCGAAATCTCATTCTGTGTGATTACTTTGGCTAGCCTATCAAAGAGTAAAATGCAACACTAAGAACAACAGCGAAACAGCAAAGATTACATTCCTATAGAATGTGAGCTCGATTGAGCAGGGTCCTCTTCAACCTATTGTTCCTGTAAGTTTATATTGTAATTGTCCATTTATAGTTAAATCCCCTCTCATAATATTGTAAAACGCTACGGAATCTGTTGGCGCTATATTAATGGCAATAATAATAATAATAATAATAATAATTGCCTAACCATGGAGCAGAATACATGAATAAGTAAAATAATTTCTTTGATAAGGAAAAATAATATTCATAAAAGTTTCCTTTGACCGAGTTTGGGACAAGAATAACAGAGAATGGGTTAAGCTTGTTTTGATTCCATTGTTGCAAGACGCTGTTAAAGGCCACCCATTGAGATGGAGGTTCTATAAATGGAACACATATGTTTTAACATCTGTAGTTGTCAACAGTCCCCAAAAGTAACCTCCTCCCCTTCTTAATACCACTCCTTCCAGAGGGATCAACAACACATTAATGTCTATTTGCTAAATTGTACTGAATTGCAAAACCGATTTGTAAAATCTATGCAAAAAGTGATAATTTGCAAATGGTTTTCTACTCAGGCATCAACATTTGGTTTTCAATGCACTGCAACTTGTTGTTTAGTGATTGGTCCCCATTCGCGTTTATTCACTAAACTAGGAATACTTGACAAGAATTAGCCAAGTATGTTTACCGAGCAGTCTTGGTCTAGAAGTTGCTATTTGCTTGTCAATTCTTCTGGTTTAGTAAATGTTTCAAGCTACACTAGAAAATATATACTAATTTCTCTAACAAATTCCACAGATTTCTGTCTGTGCAGGAATTCATGTATTTTATAATTTTTTTATTTATTTATTTTTTTATATTTTAATTATTTGTCACTCATAGTCTGTTGATAACCCCTTAAACATCAATGAATAACATTTCGTACAAAGAAGTATGAATTCAGTTTTTTTGTTTTGTTTTTTTATATAAAAGAACACCATTATCTCTATAATGAAGTTGGTTTTATATATTAATTTAAAAATATTTACAAAATATTCCTCTTATTTGGATTGCAATAGACATCTATCTACTATCTATAAATCAATGGCAATGGTTCCACAGATGTTTCATAAGACCGGCTGAACATCATGATACACAGCATTCAGACACGTCCGGGGTGCTAAGTTTAGCCACAAATGATCTATATGGTTTTAATAAAAACACATAGATCATTATTTGAAATAAAGAACTCTTACATTGAAAAATAACACTTTGCAAGGGTGAAGGCTGGTCCTTATAATATGCTGTCTCAGCTTACTTTGATTGAAACTGTGATTGAACTAGGAACACACGGGAAAGTAAGGGCTGGTGAAATTGTAAGAAATTCATACAATAGAGAGAGCTAAGCATAATGCAGAGATGCTGATACAATAAAACAAGCTGGGCACAACATAAACATATCTATAAAATATATAGAGCTGAGAACAATATGGAGATAAGCATACCACAAACAGAGCTGAGAAAAAAAAAGAGTTCTTATACACAGAGCCTGGCACACAACAAAGATAAATATACAATACACAGAGCTAGATAGACAACAGAGATATCCATACAACCCAGTGGCGTACACACACTCCATGGGGCCCCGGTGCGAAACTGATCCGTGGGTCCCCCCCATACCCTGACCCTCTCCCCCCTGACTGGGGGCCCCACCCCCGACACATACATACAGACACAAACACATACACACACCCCCGACAGACACACATACATACAGAGACACACACGCAGATACATACATACAGAGACACACACGCAGACACATACATACAGAGACACACACAGACACATACATACAGAGACACACACAGACACATACATACAGAGACACAGACACACATACATAGACATACATACAGATACACATATACAGAGACACAGATACACACACACACATTCATACACACATACAGAGATACAGACATAAACATACATACACAGACATACATACAGATACACACACACAGAGACGCAGACACAGACATACATACACACAGAGACACAGACACACACATACACACACACACACACACACACAGAGACACAGACATACATACATATACACACACAGAGACACAGACAGACACACATACATACACACATACAGAGACACAGACACACACATACAGAGACACAGACACACACATACAGAGACACAGAGACACATACACACATACACACATACAGAGACAAAGACACACATACATACACATACAGAGACACAGACACAAACATACATACACAGACATACATACAGATACACACACACACACACAGAGACGCAGGCACAGACATACATACACACACACAGAGACAGACATACATACAGATACACACACAGAGACACAGAGACAGACACACATACACACATACAGAGACACAGACACACACATACATAACACACATACATACACACACACAGAGACAGACATACATACAGATACACACACAGAGACACAGAGACAGACACACATACAGAGACACAGACACACACATACACACATACAGACGCACACATACAGAGACACACACACATACAGAGACACAGACACACACATACAGAGACACATAGACAGACACAGAGACACACACACATACAGAGACACAGACACACACATACAGAGACACAGACACACATACATACACATACAGAGACACAGACACAAACATACATACACAGACATACATACAGATACACACACAGAGACACACATACATACACACATACAGAGACACAGACACACACATACAGAGACACAGACACATATATACACACATACAGAGACACAGACACAAACATACATACACAGACATACAGATACACACATACATACATACATACACAAACATACATACACACATACATACATACACACATACAGAGACACAGACACAAACATACATACACAGACATACATACAGATACACACAGACACACACATACACACATACAGAGACAAAGACACACACATACAGAGACACAGACACAGACACACACATACACACATACAGAGAGATAGACATACATAAAGATACAAACACAGAGACACAGAGACAGACACACATACATACACACATACAGAGACACAGACACACACATACACACATACAGACGCACACATACACATACAGAGACACAGACACATACAGAGACACATAGACAGACACACACACATACACATACAGAGACACAGACACACATACATACACATACAGAGACACAGACACAAACATACATACACAGACATACATACAGATACACACATACATACACACATACAGAGACACAGACACACACATACAGAGACACAGACACATACATACACACATACAGAGACACAGACACAAACATACATACACAGACATACAGATACACAAACATACATACACACATACATACATACACACATACATACATACACACATACAGAGACACAGACACAAACATACATACACAGACATACAGATACACACAGACACACACATACACACATACAGAGACAAAGACACATACATACACACATACAGAGACACAGACATACATACACACATACAGAGACACAGACACAAACATACATACACAGACATACATACAGATACACACATACATAAGCACATACAGAGACACAGACATACATACACACATACAGAGGCACAAATACACAAAATGTTTCCTACCTTGTGTGACTTTCCCTGGGGTCCAGTGGTGGATCAGCCTGATGGGAGTCAGAGTTCCCACTCTGACTCCCTCCTCCTGTTTCCTCCCGCGAGGGCTCTCAGTATGCTGGGAGGAGTGACGTGCGGTCACTTCCTCCCAGCAGTGATGATGTAATCACAGGGGGCCCGGTCGTGCTGTTAAAGCGCCTCGCGCAGACCGGGCCCCCTTACAATCCATGTCCATCGGGTGGCCCTGACAGCATGGGCCACCCGATGGACTCCTTAACATGCGGACCCGGCAGTTTGACGCACGGGCCAGGCCCCCAAAGCGTGGCAGGTGCTACCTGGTCGCGGGGGGCCGCAGGGCAGCCGGGCCCCCTGGAGTGCCGGGCCCGGTTGCAGCTGCGACCCCGGTACGTACGCCACTGCATACATACAGAGACACAGACACACACATACATAGACATACATACAGATACACACATACAGAGACACAGATACACACACACATACAGAGACAGACACACACACACATACAGAGACACAGACACACACACACATACACAGACATACATACACACACACATACAGAGACAAAGACACAGACATACATACACACAGAGACAAAGACACAGACATACATACACACAGAGACACACATACATACACAGAGACACAGACAAACACATACATACACACAGAGACACAGACATACATACAGATACACACACATACAGACACACACAGACACACACACATAAAGAGACATACAGAGACACAGACACACACAGACACACACATACATACAGAGACACAGACACACACATACATACAGAGACACAAACATACATACACAGACATACATACAGATACACACATACAGAGACACAGACATACATACACACATACAGAGACAGACATACATACACACATACAGAGACACAGACACAAACATACATACAGATACACACATACAGAGACACAGACATACATACATACAGAGACACAGACACAAACATAGACATACATACACACATACAGAAACACAGACATACATACAAAGACACAGACACAAACATACACACAGACATACATACAGATACACCCATACAGAGACACAGACATACATACGCACATACAGAGACACAGACATACATACACACATACAGAGACACAGACATACATACACACATACAGAGACACAAATACACAAAATGTTTCCTACCTTGTGTGACTTTCCCTGGGGTCCAGTGGTGGCTCAGCCTGATGGGAGTCAGAGTTCCCACTCTGACTCCCTCCTCCTTTCTGTTTCCTCCCGCGCGGGCGCTCAGTACTCCTTAACATGCAGACCCGGTGGTCTGATGCACGGGCCGGGCCCGCAAAGCCTGGCAGGTGCTACCTGGTCGCGGGGGGGTGCAGGGCGGAGTGCCGGGCCCGGTCGCAGCTGCGACCCCTGCGACCACGGTACGTACGCCACTGATACAACCGGTAGAACTGAGTAAAATATAGAGAACTAACACACAGAGCTGGGCACAATAAGGAGACAACATAACTTTCCCATGCAGCCAGGATCATTGTAATGGATTTCACAAAGCTACAATACAGAGATACACACACAGTGCATGTCTCTGTGTGATGCTTTAGCTCTCTATCTTCCTAGTCCTCTCTTAGCTCTCCCTTTCATGATATCATCTTCAGTAGTGCTCCTGCTGTGATAACTTTAGCTTCCTACTAAATACCGCTGCTGTTATGATGAAACTTTTCAGCTACGTCAAGATTTCTCAGTACACAGTGTGCACACGATTAAAGCATTTAAGACACTGATAGACGCCAACCATGTCAGCTGCTCCATTAGCTCTCAGCACACAGTGTGCACATGAAAGACACCAACCATGTCTCACTATTAGGTCCTAGGACACAGTGTACCTGCAGTGGTAATATGGAGGCACGAAGTAGCTGACATGGTTAACAGAATCAACAATTTTAACAGATTAATCAGATTGAAATCAGATCAGTCCTCAGAGTCACAGCCCCAGTCCTGCAGTTTGTAGCGTAACAACTTTTCAATTAGCCACAGCATGAGTGTCTCAGTTCTCAGCTATAGAGTGACTGGGCACTTTAAAGAAGGTGGCGGGTACTGGTAGCACAGTGTTCTGTGTGAGAAATGTATTCCTCTCCTTGTGACCCCTGGGCTTCACTGGTTTATAGATAATTATATATTTGAGTAAATTCCCTTGCTTAATCAACCCTCAAGCAGTCACTACGGCTATTAGGGGAGCGAAAAAGATAATAGACGGGGGCAGGGCCTGACCACCAAGCCGATCGGACGCATCTCAACTGAGTTCCGAGGGCATTGGTGTGAACCCATGAATTAAGCTACTTTACTCTTACCTCTGCTGAGACCTAGTACCAGCCACTTCCGAAGTCTGAACTTGGTGGTTCTCACCCACGGTGGAACTGCAGCCTAGAAGCGGCCTACTTGACGTGGCGTGGGGGAAGCGGCCGATCCCTCTGCCACTAAATTCTCTGAACCGCAGTGCCTGCCTGGGGCTATTCTCCCCCTCCCCCCATTGCCGGTGAGGGTTATCCCGGGACTTACCTTTGACATCAAGCTAAAAATCCTGACAAACAGGCCACAGGAGAGGCACACCATGTGCAATAGCGGATGGCAGCTACTTACCCGACATTGGACACCAGGCGTCTTCCACTTTAGACCAATTGTTTGCTGACCTTTGGTCCAAGCTCCAGAGGATGCAACATCCTCCGACAACCAACGGGCTGACTTCCACCCTGGCTGTACTTCAGATACCGGAGACCCCTCCTAGGCTCCCAGGGAGAAGGACTTATGCAGGGCCAAAGGTTTATGCACCTCCAAGGAAGCTAATGCGCTGCCTAAAAGGGAACACCGCTAGAACAAGGCAAGCCCCTGTCTCCAAACCACGCAAGAACCTGCAAAGATTGCAGCAGGTCTCCCTGACGACCATTAAGAGATCTGGGGGCTGCCGTGCACGATCCCGGAGAGAGGTACCTAGCGCAGGAATGGCGCCACAGCGAATGGACCTTCTAACGTGGAGGTACCCTGTTCGACTCACTGGCACATCTCGGTCTGGGCTGTTGACTCTTTGGCTACAGAATCTACCAGGGGGCAATGTGCCGCCCATTAAAGGCATGGGCTGATTGGGACTCTAAACACAGGCCTGTTTCCATAGTAATTGAGGCATAGCTAGCCACTGATTATGGACTCTTATTTCACTAAGGCCCCAATTCTGCAGCCACAGTATTTTGACATGATTTTCAATTTTGTATGGTATTCAAGCATCACACCCCTTCTCAGCCTGTGACGATATGTTAGCTAGCATGGATTGAATCCCTGTCATTGTTTTGCTTTACTACCCCTATCTACCATGCTTACTGTTACCTACTATTATAACCTTAAAAAAGTGCAATAACTCAGACATGCATAAGGCTTGCATACTGATATTTTATAATGTGTTGTCCTGAAATGTCTCTAATAAGCTGTTATCCCTGCAATGCACTACAAAAATAAAGAATTAAAAAGAAAAAGATAATAGACATTTATATTTGTCAGCGGCCAGGAACTGCTGCTGCTGTGCTCTCTCTGTATTACTTCAAAGATGGCTTCTTGCCTCTCTGTCCTGTGGGTACTGTAACATCACCCCCTGGTGCGATCAGTCAATTATGGCCTGAATAGAGAGGCCAATAGCATGCCTCCACTCATGGACACCCGACTTTGCATATAGGAAATAACTGAAATCCCTTTTTAAAGGACCACTATAGGCACCCAGACCACTTCAGCTTAAGGAAGTGGTCTGGGTGCCAAGTCCATCTAGGATTAACCCTGCCTGCTGTAAACATAGCAGTTTCAGAGAAACTGCTATGTTTACATATGGGTTAATCCAGCCTCTAGTGGCTGTCTCATTGACAGCCGCTAGAGGCGCTTCCGCACTTCTCACTGTGATTTTCACAGTGAGAAGACGCCAGCGTCCATAGGAAAGCATTGATAAGAGCCCGGCAGGAGTGGGACCCAGAGGGTGAGGTGGACCCAAGGACCCTATTGAGCCAGGAAAAACGAGTATGTTTTCCTGGCACTATAGTGGTCCTTTAAAGGTAACTAGGCATATGCAAAATCTGATGAAACAGGGTACATTTCAAACCAGCCGCATCTTTGACATGCCTAGAATATTAGTGTTTCTAAACTACTGCAAATAATTTTTAATCAACATACAAACTGGTGGGGCGCTGTCCCAAGTGCCCCTGTGGACGAGTCTCCACTGAGACTGAATTTATTCTGTGCCAGGTTATGGATTTTTTTTAGCATGTATGCAAGATGCAGAGCTGCATGGCGTTGATTGCGGTTTTCTTTAGCCAGTTTTGCTTGTTCAAAAATAACTAGCTTTTCTGAATCACAGAGGCTATATACCCGATGCAGTTGGCCATTTCAGAACTGACAAATGACAAACTGTAGTACCCATATCGAGGGAGACAATGGGGAAATAAATCTTTACATATTACTCTGTAAAATATTTTACTTTTTCCCATCAGTGAAACATAACCCTGGTTCATTTTGAAAAGGAAAATATGCTATATATACACATTGTGCTAGGCATGTGGATAGCAAATGTGTACTTTATTTAAAGTCTACTTTTTACATCTGTACGCCGTCAGTATATTAGGGTGTATCCACACTCAAAGCCTGCTCTCACTGGCACATAAGACATTTCTACATGGCTATTTCGTTTGATCTGCAAATGCATTTTCCATTTACTAGTAACATAGATAAAAAGTATTTTCTTTGTGGATGATAGGTTTACTTTAAAAGGTACCTGTCATGTCATGGTACTTATAACATATGCTCTCTGTAAAGAGCCTAACGTTCTAACTATACATTGTGCTAACGGATTTGCTAGCAAATGTACAGATTGGGAGAAAAAAAAAGACGATTTAAAACTAGGTCTTTCTCCCACCTGTCAATCAACTCTTTGGAATAGCATCCGTTGTAGTTGTTATGGTAACTCCCTAGCCGACTCTGTTAGTCCTGGCTATGGAGTATTGGAACTGAGTGATGACATCCCTCTACTCCGATGCCAGTATGCTGGCAATAAAACCAGCGTGCTGGTGTCAATGAGGAGAAATCTGAGACAGCAGACTACAAGCAGACCGGAGGTGAGTTAATGTCCAATTCACCAAATACTGTCATCTATTGACCAAATACGGTCATCTTTCTTTCAGTCCCCCTAGTCCTCAGACAGACACGGTCATCATGTGTCAGCATAACTGAGGTACAGTCTAGAAAAAGTGCAGGAATAACTATTGGCACTGCACTTGTGAGGAGTTTCAGGGTATTTAAACCCATTTTGCAAGGGGTTCAACCGCATTCAGTGATTGGGAGCCTTTTATTCTAGCACACAACAGCATGCCAGGATGACATGCCCCATCTCGAAGTGTGAATATAAATATTTGCTCATATTTACTGGTGTTAATTAAATGCATGATGCATACATGAATTAAGTGAGAACATAAATATTTGTCACATATTTCACTTCACTATAGATAGAAATAGTATGTACAGTAGTATATACTTTATGGTAATTTATCCAGCAGTGACTATAGATTACTACTATAGATTACATTTACAAATACCTGATAGATCCGATTCATTTACTGCCAACTGCATCACTGCATTTAAAAGAGTAGCAGCTTCTCTTATATCATTTGTTGATGTAAACTATTTTCACCCATGCCCTGGGTGTTTTTGGACAATTCTTGATTTTCCCCATCTTTTTCCATCTACTCCCCACTCATGTGGTACCTAAGCCCCGGGTGCCATTCGCTTTCTGCAGTTTACAATTTCAACATCGGGGTCAAGAGGTAATGGAAACACTTTCCATTCCCAAATGCTTCCAGATATCTTTATAAACTACAGGAGAAGCAGCTAATTAAGAAAAAGATGGATTGTTAGCATTTTCCGGGCAGGAGTAGGCAGCTGCCTATAGGTGCCTGTTTTGGACGTGCCTACCCTAGAGAAAGTAATATATATGTACTTCCTGACACTCTTATGCATCTTCTGAATCATGGCATAAGCCAGAGAGAAGTGGATTTTTGGTGGCTAGGAGTTTCTCCTAATTTTGAGTTTACAGACAATCTTATTGCGGACTTGAAAGTAAAAAAAAAAAAAAAAAAATTCTTCCTGCTCGTTGGGAGTCTACTATACAATTATAAATGATTAATCATGAAAGATATGTTGCAAAAATCAAACCCAAAAGCAAAACAAAAAAAATGGAAGAAGATATATTTTTATGGAATGATACCATGTGGATAGTTACCTTCTTCATCCAACTCAGGAATGAAGTCAAAGCGGACAGGAATATCTGTTTCTCGTGTGGTACCCAAAATCGAGAGGCAAACAATCTCGCCATTAGGACTCATTATCAGGCTGCCCACAGAACTGCCCTTGCAGCATTCTGAAACGGAACACAAATAAGAAACATAGAAAGATCACCACAATGAAACAGTACAAAATAGAGAATTATTAGACAAGTCTCTGAGCAAGTGATAAGGTTTAACATAATAAGGGTATTTAATATGGTGTGTATGTACAGTGTCCTTCACTAATCTTGGCACCCTTGGTAAATCTGAGCAAAGAAGGTGGTGAAAATGAGTCTTTATTGTTTAACTTATGATCTTATGTTTAAAAAATACACAAACATACTCTGCTCTCATGGATATTAAAAAAATATCAAAAATTAAGTAAATCTTTGTGAAAAGTATGTGTGGCACAATTATTGACACCCCTATGAATTTATATGAGAAGAATATATTTGAAGAATATTCCATGATGGTTCCATCTTTATGAAAACTCCTAAAAAAACATTTGTCCTTTAAGGTAATGTTCTGAGCACCATAACCACCATGGCTTACTGTAGTTCTTACAGTACAAGGAGTCTTTGGTTGCTGTACCCCAGTTTCTATCAATCTTTTTTCGAGAAATTTGACAAAACACAGTGCTCTTTCAACAATCAAAGCCCCTTGATTGCTGCTTTATAATCCTAAAGGAAAACTTTAGTGTTAGGAATACAAAGCTGTATTCCTAACCTTATAGTGTCCCTCTGCACTCATGCAAGGGTTAAAAACAAAACCCCAACAACTCGTAATTCAGCTACCAGATTCCAGCACAGATATCCCTCGGCTGGGTCTGGCTCCTCCTCTTACAACGTCAGGCGATGGTGGGGACCAAATGCGCATGTGCGGCGAGCACCATATGGTTGGTGGTCCTCATGCAAAGCGTGAGGACGCCCAGCCTTGTATCCGTGAAACTGCAGTAAGCTTCTTTAGTGGCCGTCTGGTAGGCAGCTGGGCTAACCCATCCACTGTCCTCACATCTTAACATTGGCAAGCATAGCTTACTTAGGTGAAGCTTACTTTGTATGCCAGGATTTGCCTTGATTTTTGTCAAACAACTTGAAAAAAATTTGACTTAAAACTGGTTGGCACCCAGACTTGTTAACCGCTACATTAGACTGTATATAAAGTAATATATGTTATTTGGCAGGAAACGTATTGCAAATGGATAATCTATGAGATGATTTTTGATGGCATTTCCTTAATGTATTCTCTGTTGCTGGAAAATCAGTTAAGTAGTCACTTTGTTCCAATTTGAGTTTAACATAACTGTAGCAATAATCTCACAATCTCATTTTCACCTCTGTTACCTGTCATACACTGCCCCAGTAACCGACCCAATGTCTCAGGCACATAATCACTCATCCTGTAAGCAATGCCGCCCTCATGTCAGATATTTAAATATCTATCAGTCATGCAGAGGTCAGTGGGATCTCCTGTTATCTGGCAGGAAAGATAAACATGACCCATCCTTTAGTGGAAGTTTTAGAGTGCATTGTGTTGGCAGAAGTTCCTAATCAAGTACTTTACAGAAGGTTTTTTTTGCACCTATATCTCTAGTTTTGATAAAGAAAAGAGGGTTTAACCTGTTCATTACCCGAGTCTTCAGAAATCAGCTGCAAAGTGTTACATGAACATCTCACATGCGAACACGGACAACTTTCAATTGTCAGTGTTGGCGTCTGAGATGTTCATGTAACATTCACGGTACTGTGGGGTCCATCTCTACTAGTGTCCTAAAGAAGATATTCAGTAACGCCAGTATGAACTCAATCTTGGTGGGTCTATGGCCACAGTCCTGTGCATTTTCACCTGCTCATTGAACTTAAAGTCATGGGGAGAAGACAGGGCCAGAAGTGTTGGCAGAAAAAAGGTTCTTGAGAGTTGCACTAAATTCAAAGCATTTCTGATCAGGGGTAGTATAGGGCATGTATGAGATGGGCTCTCCAAATGAAGCAGCAGAGAGTGGAATGTTAAGAAGGGGGCGGGCAACCACCTGTACATAGGTACACAAGCAACCTGCTTGACAAGCCTTACGCATACATACAGTTGCAGCATACCAGAGCAAAACAGGGGTCTGAAGCCTTGCTTTAATCCATAAAATACAGCTAACCCAGATGCTTCAGGGAACCGTGAACAATTATCTAAAATGTACACAATATCAACATTGCCCTATTTGCAAGGACCTGCGTGTCCAAACCGCATGCCACACCATGTGCTTGTTGCATAATGTTTCTTAACGCAATCAATAAACAGCTTTGAATACTTAAGAACTCAAACCATTCTAAAACCGTTTGACTCCTTATAATGGAGGGTTGCCAGGGTACCACTGACACCATAACTACTACAGTGTACTCTAGTGGTTTATTGTGATTGGAGTGTTCCTTTAAAAGAGACTATGGTGCCATTATGGCTGCTTAAAAAACACGCAATTAGCCACCAAGACCAGCTCAGACCATACTGCCTAGAAACCATTTCTAAGAAAGCTTAAAGGAACACTAAAGTTACCTAAATTAATTTAGCTAAATAAAGCAGTTTGGTGTATAGATCATTCCCCTGCAACTTCACTGCTCAATTCACTGTCATTTAGGAGTTAAATCTCTTTGTTTCTGTTTATGCAGCCCTAGCCACGCCTCCCCTGGCCATGATTGACAGAGCCTGCATGGAAAAAAAAAAACTGGTTTCACTTTCAAACAGATGTAATTTACCTTAAATAATTGTATCTCAATCTCTAAATTGAACTTTAATCACATACAGGCGGCTCTTGTAGGGTCTAGCAAGCTATTAACATAGCAGGGGACAAGACAATCTTAATTAAACAGAACTTGCAATTAAGAAAGCCTAAATAGGGCTCTCTTTACAGGAAGTGTTTATGGAAGGCTGTGCAAGTCACATGCAGGGAGGTGTGACTAGGGTTCATAAACAAAGGGATTTAACTCCTAAATGGCAGAAGATTGAGCAGTGAGGCTGCAGGGGCATGTTCTATACACCAAAACTGCTTCATTAAGCTAAAGTTGTTCAGGTGACTATAGTGTCCCTTTAATCATGCAAGATACCTTCATGGCCAGAAACCTAAGTGTACGTCCTACGTACTTACTTTCCGATAAAAGCAGCAAAGGAGTTGCATATGGATATATAGAGTACATCACTTACTGTTCTCATTTTTCAATATTAAGGACACAACTTCTGGAATAAAAGGGAATCATGACGGAATATTTCCATCATGTGTCCTTAAGGAGTTAATAAGCAGCACTTAGACAGGCATCTAGGTACTCTCAGCAAGTTAGCCCAGTTGACGGGTTGCCTAACCCTGTTCTTTAAGGAAAACTATATCTAAAAGTCCTACAGTACTGACTTTCTACGTTTGACCCAACGAAGCCTGCAATTAAGCCCTGTGCAAAATGTACCCTTATGTAAATAGCAATGAGGCAATCGTACCAGTGATATCTCATCAATCTCAGAAAGTACAAACTGGAGCTAACAAAACAACTTTAATACAAGCAAATCACAATCCATAAGGCATTGTGAGTGACCTACCTTATGTATTAGAGAGAAAATGGCTGTGATCTTACATGCTGGGTTATCAGGCTGCCTGGCAAACTCTCCAATTACATCATTTTTGGATAAAAGACTTTACTATAACATATGGCGGTAACAGGCATTTTAGCAGACAGATACCAAGTTCTGCCTATGTAGCGGAGTGAGCATTATTAAACTGTAATTACAAGGTACCGCTGGAGAAACAGAACCGGATTAAGCCATATTAGTAATATGTGGGAGACAGAAGCAGTGTAGGCTAAGGCATTTTATTTTTAATGATAAAAAATACCAGCAACATAGCATTCTTTACTGTTCTGGTAGAATTTTTGTTTTAGCTCATCCAAGTATATCTTATTAAGAATTCCCAGTGCTAAATATCTTTTGTAATATGCAAGTGCACTCAATTTCCTCTTTTTGATTTTAACATTTTTGCTTGTATTCTGAGCTGCACTCAGGGGCATTGCTAAAGGGGTCCTGAAAGTCCTAAGTGGGGTAATGTTAGTAACATTTTATTGTTTGCCTTGTGTCCCCTGTAGTACTCAAAGAGAAATAACACAGCCATTCGTACAATGCCATTTTAATGCACCATATTTAAATTTAAAGAGACACTATCTCATTGAATTGGGTATAGTGCCTGAAGTCTGCTGGCACTGTCCGTCCATGCAGTGTTAAAGCAGTTTCAAGCAGTCTGACACTGAATGAGGCTCTCTGGTCACCCACACTGCAGCCCCCATTGAGGATATGGCTAAACCTTAGCCAAACCAATTCACATCAGCAATGGACAACTGTGCCAGAATGCAAGTGATCAGCTAACACTCTCAGCCAATCACCACCAACCATTGCTGCTCATTTGAATGCCTCATCTTTATTCTAAGCAGCACAGATGAGATGGAAACTCTCCTGTAGAATTAAACCATTCAAAACAGTTTAACACTGAATGGGAAAAATGGCACCAGGGGACTCCAGACACAAGAACCACGTCAATGAGATGAAGCGATTCCAGTGCCTACCGTGTCCCATTAATTATGCAGAGCAGTGTGTGGGGAATTGCTGTGGGCGGACGGTTAAAATGTAGTGGGTGAAGAGCATGGCTTGTTGTTAACACAGCAGGTGTGGATTATATAAATATAGGTTCATGTAATACTCAGATTTCAATCAAAGTTTTAGTGTCACAATATAATTTATAGATGACCTTAGGTTTTAGGGTGTGGTATAGGCTAGTTTTAGTAAGTCAATATGTATGGGAGCAATTTTGTAATGCTTTAACAAAAATCAGGACTTTCTCAAGCTCCCCTAGCCCACCCGACAGACCCCAGGTAGGTTGTCAAACTATTTCCAAGCAATTATAGAACTTATCGTGGAGGGCACTAAAGGAGCTTGCTGTGGTGGTTATGGTGCAAAGGGAGTTTGCTAAAGTGGTTATGGTGCTTCCTTTAATAAAAACCCTCCCACCTCCCATTCACAACTCAACAGGGGAATCTTCACTACTATAATATATATTGAATTGAGTAGTAATTGTATTTCTTTAGGATTATGGTTGTTTAATTGTTTTAGTTCTGAATTGAACAGGACTGACTATTGATGTTAACAAATGCCCTGAGTACATTTCAAAACAGCTTGACATCCTGGAATAACATGCTGAGGTTGTGGGCAGCCAATGACACTGGTGGGAAGACCTGAGCTTCGAGGTAATTGCACAGACAGATGAGATAACATTTGCAGGCTTTGCTTTATGCCTGGGAAAAATCTGTTGGACATTGACTCTTGAAACTATGGGCTTTGAAATGCGATTCAACTGAAGCCACCAGGACAATTTGGCAAACACGGCTTCAAATAGCCAGCAGTTTATCTGCAACTAATTACATTGTCACTCACAATCTGAATTTATCAGTGAAATGTGTATGGAAATGTGGTTATCTTATTATCTGCTAAAACATTAAAGCAATATATTTAAAGGACCACTATAGGCACCCAGACCACTTCAACTTAATGAAGTGGTCTGGGTGCCAGGTCCAGCTAGGTTTAACCCTTTTTGCTGTAAACAAAGCAGTTTCAGAGAGTTAATCCAGCCTCTAGTGGCTGTCCCATTGACAGCCGCTAGAGGCACTTCCGTGCTTCTCACTGTGATTTTCCCAGTGAGAAGATGCCAGTGTCCATAGGAAAGCATTGATAATGCTTTCCTATGGACTGGCTGAATGCGCGAGCGGCTTTTGCCGCGCATGTGCATTCAGCCGATGACAGAAGAAGAGAGAGGAGAGTCCCCAGCACCGAGGGAGCCCGGTGCTGGAAAAAAGGTAAGGGATTAACCCCTTCCTCCCCCTTCAGCGCCACGGGAGTGGGACCCTGAGGGTGGGGGCACTATAGTGGTCCTTTAATCCCTCTCAATATTCTACCCATAACATGCTCGCACCTATCCTGTTCAGCAACATATTTACATGTTTAACTTTCTCTAGCAAACCATCATAAACTTCTATATTCTTTCAGTATGTTTAAATCAGAAAATTTTGTAGATTGTACCAGTGAACTCTGCGGAATACATTGTATATTGTACCAAGGAGCTCTGCAGAATATATTGAATATTATAGCTGTGAACTCTTCAGACTATATGGCATGTTGTGCTTATAAACTCTGCAGAATGCATTGAATACTGTACCAAGAAACATTGCAGAATACATTGTATACCATAGTTGTGAACTCTTCGGAATATGTTGTTTGATGTACTGATGAACCCGGAAGAAATATTGAATACTGTACCTACGACCTCTTCAGAATTAATTGTATTTTGTTATGACTTAATCCTTACCTTTGAGCTCTTCAGGAATTGAACCGCGAATGATGCCAGTGGGCATAGTCTTGGAGGGCAGTGTTGTGTTGCCACTATTGGCATTGGATGCCTTTAAATTTGCCATGCTGCTCTGGTTCCCGGGTCCTTTTTTCCCATTTATCGGGGGCAGTGATCCTACAGGTGGGGCTTCAGGCATGGGCAAAATATCTCCATCTAGACAACGATCACAAACAGTTCACAAGTTCAACATGACTGGTACAATGTTAACGACAGCAATCGGAAATAGATTAATTAGTCTTTGTTAATTCTACTGTTGTACACTCTGTGCAAATGGTATCACAAAACATAACTCCACAAACTGTACTCATTATAAATTAAGATAAAACAACGGAAGGTGATTTTCTGTTCTGTTGTGTCATACCCCCCCAGAATATAGCTTGACCTCTTTACAAATAAACCCAATACTGTCACCACCATGATACGCCATTAGTGCTCTTGCCAACCTTCCAAAAGTGATGTGATTAATAAAAATTGCGGCAAGAGTTTTGCCAATTATATAGAAGGATGAAGCAACTGTAGATAGATGAATAATTAAGCCAGTCTTAACAAGGATATTTTTCTTCCTTTTTTCCAATGAGTGTATTTTGCCTGAGGTTTTCACACCTAAGTATGAGAAGCTAATTAGACTTTTTAGCTACATGTCTGGATGTAGCCAATGCTTCCTCGCTGTACTGTATTTAAGTTTTAATTTAAAGAGAATATATAATGCATTTTTAGTAAGTACCTTTAAAGAAAAGTATTCATTAAAATAAAATGTCATAAACTAAATGGTCCCTTTTGTTACCCAAGTCTTAAAACTTGCTTTAAACTTTCTAGTCTTTTTTTCCCTGTTAATCACCCCATCCCCATATCAATGGCTAGCCATAGTCCATAAAAATAAGGTCACAGAAAAGGTCAGGTTGTAGCAACCAGTAATGGTACTTTCAGTCTACATTCAGGAGTTAAATGTCTATTTCAGGTGGGGGGGGGGGAGGGGGGGGGAGGGGTATGTGAGGAAGGCCGTGTGGGTATTAGGAAAAACTTAAATGAGCATTGGGACAGCTAATTTACTACACAGGGTAAAGTCATTGCCCACTGGATATGGATAAATGTACAGATAATCAGATACGGCTGTTACCAGGATGGAAACAATATTTTTCTGGATTACAGTAGTAACTCAGTAGTAGTCATTAATTGACTTTGATAAAAAGGAAATAAAAGCTGGTAAAAGCTGGTACTGCCAGGAAAGAGCCATTATAATAATTATTATTGGTGTCTATATAGCGCCAACCTATTCTGCAGCGCTATGCAATTTTAATCTGGGGATAGAACAGCAAATGAGACGTACTATTACAAAGGATAGCAGAAACAAGAGGTTAATGCAGAAACAGCTGGATCGAGCTTACGGTCTATAACTATATACACTGACCAGCTAAACTATGTCACTAGCTAATTAGTAAAACTGTTAATATTTCTAGGAAACACATGTAAAGATATGATCAGTTTGCTAAACCTGTGTATTTAGAGACATGCTACGCAGCCAGGATACTGAGAGCTTGCTCATCCAGACCTTACACAGACATGCATTCTTTCTTATCATTAGAGTGGCTCCTAAAAATCCATTGCCTGCCCCAACTATCAGCTTAATTAGCAGTGTCACCACCTGGTTTGCAGAAGTTATTACATAACAATAAGGAAGGATTTATCACCGAGGGTAGGGGGAAGTAAGGATAGCAAATTACATCTGACATTCAAGCAGTAATATGTAAGGCAAGTGTCTGAAAAGTAAAGTATTGAAGCAAATAAAACACTTATGCCTTGTATAAACTTTAATTGAAGTGACACAAAACTTTATTCTCAACTAACTGTTTCTTTAATAAAGTAAAAATTCAATGGCAACCCAAATAGGGTGAAGACCTATATTGGACAAGATATATAGGATTTTACCTAGCCTCATGGCTGATATGGCTGGAGACAGGTCCTAACGTGTCAGCTCTTGCCTGAGTCAATTTGTAGCCCAAACAGCTGCCAAGTAGGCTGATTGGTAACGGACAATTGTTTTTCCTTGTTGGGTATTTACTTGTAGGTTAGCTTATTATGAAGTCTCCCAGCAGGTGATATACAGTTCATATATTAAAAAAGTTCAAGTGTGTAAATGAAAATTTGAAATGTAAGGGCCCTGATTCAAGAATTTTCTTTTGGCCCCCCTCTAGCGCAAGGATGGCAAAAAGGTAGATCCTGAACTGTCATACGATTCCCATGATGCTTTGCCAACAGGGATATGCCATTTGCCCATTCGTGCAAGGTTATATTTGTAAACCGGGTCTGTGTGTTTGAATGTAGAAGTGTTTTTGTGTGGAGTAGGTGTGTGTGTGTGAATGTAGGACTACATTGTTGTGTAGTGTTGGTATTTGAATGCTGTTGTATGTTTGTATATACTGTTGCCATTTGAATCGAGTGGTGTATTTTTGTGGAGTGTGTGTGGGAGCAGGGTGTGTTTCCATGTAGCGTTTGCGTTTGATTGCTGGAGTGTGTTTGTATGTAGTTTTGGTGTTTGAACGCATGGGTGTATTTGTGTGCAGTGTTAGAATTTGAATGCCAGCATGTATACACATATACACATACACATGTGCATCTGACAGAGGTACACACTGACACAGATACACATACGCACACACATATGTCATAATTTACACATTTTCTATCACCATCCTGTTTCCATACCTCTTGGGTGCAGAAGGGTGACCTTTCTAGGGTCCACTAGGATGTGGCTGCAACGGGTGCAGGTTGGGGTTGATGGAGTTTGAGGCTGGTCTAGGTTCTTTCAGTCTACTCTCCCACTCCTCTCTCTGTATCCTCCTCTCCTTCCCTGTATGACTCTTTGTAAGCTGGGAGGAAGTGGCCGGAATTTGCTACCTCCAAGCACTGTGAGTGTACTGACAACATAACAGGGACCCGATCACACTGTTAAAGGAGCGCAATGCACAACCTGGTCCCTAATTAGATAATGGGTCACCTGCTTGTGAGCCCCAGGACTCCCGATAACCACACAGAGCGACTCTGTTACGCTGTTTCAGAAGTTGTGGGGCAAAGTGCAGAGCAAGCTCATCTTTAAGCACATTCAGACTGCACTAATTTCAGTCCATATGTGAGTGCTTCAGCATCACTCAGTGCATGGGCAGCCTTGATTTGCTCTGCCGCCAGGCAGACCTTACAGACACTAACTCCAGTACACTGTGTGTAGCCTATATTTCTACAGTAAAGGAGAGAAATGATCCCTTGGTAAAACCTCTCGCTGTCAACCAGATAGCCAGTAAGGTTGCCTTCCTCACTCACTTTGAGCAATTACTAAAATTGTAATCAAGGACTTCTCATAGAGAAGCACTGGTTTCAATGCATCTCCATAATAAGTATTGCTGGTGGATCAAGACGACTGCTGCAAATGAAAGCTCATGTCCCAATGCTTCTCTATGAGAATTATTGGATTGGTTGAGAGATCATCACAAGGAGGCCGAGCTGTGCTGCAGCAGGAAGATATATGTACTGTATATTCTCTCTCTTAATACTGTTGTCATTTGTGTCAATGAATGTGTTCATAAAACAAGCAAATAAATAAACACAGTGTATCAAGGCTAGAATACATCTAACAAAAAGGTTACCATCTACTACAAAGCTAGTCAGTACAGAACACGTCACAAACTCCCCCCAATGTTTCGGCACCTCCCTAATCGCCTTTCTCAAGGGTAAGAGAAAGGCAACCAGGAAGGTGCCGAAACGTTGGGGGGAGTTTGTGACGCGCGTTCTGTACTGACTGACTTTTGAAGTAGATGATAATGTTTTTGTTAGGTGTATTCTAGCCTTGATACACTGTTTATTTATTTGGTTATTATGTGTACATTTGATTATTGACTTTCAATAAAGTATTGTATTTTAGTGATTTGAGTGTGCATCCTTACTCTTCTGTCACTTTGAATATTTGATTGTTTGGGTTTGCAACTTAATATTCATGCAATTATGATACATGTTATACCCCTTCATGCAGTATTATATTTGGTGCTATGAATATGTTCATGCCGTAAATCATATCAACAGTGCAAATATGTGGGTGTTGAGTGTTAGATGAATCACACGGTGCAATCCAAAAACTAGGTGCATGCAAAATTCTACTGTGACATCAGATGGTTAGTAACATATTAGGAAAAATAAACCAATCCCTTGACTATTCAACTGTATACATCGGCAGTTTTCTCTAAGTTACGGTAACTTAGGCTCCCTGAAATTCATTTAAATCCACAAAATAATGTTGTTTTTTATTCTAGGAATCTCTAGTGTTGTTGTCTGCATCCAGACCCTACTTATATTTTTAATTGGAGGAACATCAAGTGCAATTAGTATTTTTTTATTTTATTTTTTTGTAATAAGGAAGTCTTTATTTCCTAGGTTCATTGACAATGATGTAAACAGTTGAGGAACTGGTATCGTCTAATATCATTCACTCTTACACATTCACTTATATATAGAAAGCTTTTATTTAAATAATTGCAATCAGTGTCAGTATTTTATTTATTTATTTAATTTTGGGGGAATGTTTATTAAGTCTCTTAAAAAAAACAGATTTTATTTAGTGATTACTTTAGAATCTAAAAGAAATCATAAATCTATTTCCTAATAAAAGAGCACATTATATTGAGAAAGCTGCTGCCAAAAAGTGCATTCTTAATTAGTCCATTTTTAATTGTAATATTTTAATTAACTTATTTTCTTCGATACCAGTGCATGTTAGATATATCTGATTTTTTCTGGTATCGAAGAAAGAGTCTTATTTTTACTATTTAAATTTATTTTATTTTTTTGATAAAATAAATAAAGCTGTGAAGGTTCTGGGTTTCACAGCAAGATATCAGGAATTTAAGTTTAATAATCCTTCACAATTAAATATATGGAACCATTTCTGCATCTTCAAGATGTGTGATATGACTCCATATTCAGTCACTGAGTAGCCCAGGCAGTTGGGATATATATGAAGGAAATAGGGTCATAGGGTTATAAAGTGTGGAAATCAGTAGACATGTGCAATTCGTTTCCGTCCGAATATGAATTTGGACGAATGTCGGACATTCGGGTACTCCCGAATTGCCAAAGTGCCGAATTACCAAAGTGCCGAATTGCCGAAGTGTCGAAGTGTCGAAGTTCCAAAGCACAGTATTGCCTAAGTACTAATATACTTACCCAGTGAAAGAAGAAGAATGTTAAATTGTAAACAATTTTAAATAAAAAGTTTACAAACATAGCCAGGATTCAGCTGTAAGCATTTGCACTTACAACAATCAAGTAACATACATTCATATAAAATTTAAGTTACTTGGCCAGTCAATGTAATGACAGGAATAAATAAGTAGATTACTCCCTAATTCCCACAGTATTAGGGAGCTATCTATTAATAGGCTGAAAGACCTAAATAGGTCTTTCAGCCAAATTTACTAATACTAAGTAAAGATTACTTAGTATCAGTAAATTATGCCCCTACTCGCTATACCGCAAGTAGGGGCATGTCTATTAAACAGTGAGCAGCCTGAGCGGTGGGGCCCCTAATGTAAAATAATGGGGGGGACCTATTGTCCTCCCCCCTGGCCCCCACCCCTGAGTGGTGGTTGGGGGCCCTAATGTAAAACAATCTGGGGGACCTAATGTCCTCCCCCTTGGCCCCCACCCCTGAGCAGTGGGTGGGAGCCCTAAAATACTAATTAGGGGGGGGACCTAATGTCCTCCCCTCTGGCCCCCACCACTGAACGGCGGGTGGGGGCCCTAAATACTAAAAAGGGGGGACCTAATGTCCTCCCCCCTGGCCCCCACCCCTGAGTGATGGGTGGGGGCCCTAATGTAAAACAATCGGGGGGGACCTAATGTCCTCCCCCTTGGCCCCCACCCCTGAGCGGTGGGTGGGAGCCCTAAAATACTAATTAGGGGGGGGACCTAATGTCCTCCCCCTTGGCCCCCACCCCTGAGCGGTGGGTGGGAGCCCTAAAATACTAATTAGGGGGGGGACCTAATGTCCTCCCCCCGGCCCCCACCCCTGAGCGGCAGGTGGGGGCCCTAAATACTAAAAAGGGGGGGACCTAAGGTCCTCCCCCCTGGCCCCCACCCCTGAGCGGCGGGTGGAGGCCCTAAATACTAATAAGGGGGGGACCTAATGTCCTCCCCCCTGGCCCCCACCCCTGAGCGGTGGGTGGGGGCCCTACAGTAAAATAAGGGGGGGCCTAATGTCCTCCCCCCTGGCCCCCACCCCTGAGCGGTGGGTGGGGGCCCTACAGTAAAATAAGGAGGGGGACCTAATGTCCTCCCCGCTGGCCCCCACCCCTGAGCGACGTATGAGGGCCCTAAATTAGAATAAGGGGGGGGACCTAATGTCCTCCCCACTGGCCCCCACCCTTGAGCGGCGGGTGGGGGCTTTAAATTGAACAGGGGGGGGACTTAGTGTCCTCCCCCCTGGCCCCCACCCCTGAGCGGTGGGTGGGGGCCCTAAAAACAATGCCCCCCCCCCAGGTGACTAGGGATCCCCAACCCCCTAGTCACCTCTCCCCCCCCCCCCAATAAAAGTTATCCCCCTACCTACCTCCCTCACCCTAAAAATAATGAGGGGTGGACCTTTAACTAAGTACCTGTAAAAAAAAAAAGAACTTACCATTCAATGTTTTCTTTCTTCTAAAATCTTCTTTTTTCATCCCCAAAAAAGGGCAAATAAAAAAACATAATAACAGATGCAATTATAAAAAAAAAAAAAAAAAAAAAAAAAAACGAGCACAAAAAAAAATTATCCATCTTCACCCATGGAGGGCTCCGCGCAGTTAGGCTCAGAGCACTCCCATTGGTGGGTTTAAGCCATCCAATCAGAGTGCTCTGACAGGTAAATGAAGAGACTGACAGGTAAGTCTCTACAGTTACGTGTCACAGCACTCTGATTGGTTGGTTTGAAATCCACCAATCAGAGTGCTCTGTGTCATTTTACACAGCGTGGGAAAGTTCTTTGGAATTTTCCCACGCTGTGTAATTTGACTCATAACTCGCTGATTGGTTACGTAACCCACCAATCAGAGTGCTCTGAGCCTAATTGCAGGGCGGGGAAAGGCTTTATAAGCCTTCCCCCGCCCTGCCGAGCTCAGTCTGCGCGGAGCCCTCAATGGGTGAAGAATTATTATTTATTTTTTTATAATTGCGTCGGTAATTATGTTTTTTTATTTGCCCTTTTTTGGGGCTGAAAAAAGAAGATTTTAGAAGAAAGAAAACATCGAATGGTACTTTTTTTGTTTTTATTTTACAGGTACTTAGTTAAAGGTCCCCCCCCTCATTAGTTTTTAGGGTGAGGGGGGTAGGTAGGGGGATCATTTTTATTGGGGGGAGGGGGTGACTAGGGGTTTGGGGACCCCTAGTCACCGGGGGGGCATTTTTTTTAGGGCCCCCACCCTCCGCTCAGGGGTGGGGGCAAGGGGGGAGGAACTTAGGTCCCCCCCCTTATTAGTATTTAGGGCTCCCACCCGCCGCTGAGGGGTTGGGGGCCAGGGGGGAGGACACTAGGTCCCCCCATTACAATTTAGGGCACCCACCCACCGCTCAGGGGTGGGGGCCAGGGGGAGGACATTAGATCCCCCCCCTTATTCTTGTTTAGGGCACCCACCCACCGCTCAGGGGTGGGGGCCAGGGGGCCCCTTATTCTTATTTAGGGCCCCCACCCGCCACTCAGGGGTGGGGGCCAGGGGAGGGACATTAGGTCTCCCCCTTTATTAGTATTTAGTGCCCCCACCCGCCGCTCAGGGGTTGGGGCCAGGGGGGAGGACAATAGGTTCTCCCCCCCCATCATTTTACTTTAGGGGCCCACCCGCCGCTCAGGGGTGGGGGCTGGGGGGCACTATTTTTTTTTTTTTTTTTTTAAAGAGTGAGCAGTCACAGGCTGCTCACTGTTTACTAGACATGCCCCTACTCGCGGTATAGCGAGTATGGGCAAAATTTACTAATACTAAGTTATTTTGACTTAGTATTAGTAAATTTGGCTGAAAGACCAATTTAGGTCTTTCAGCCTTTTGGTAGATAACTCCCTAATACCGTGGGAATTCCGAAATGCCGAAGTCCCAAAATGCCGAAGTTGCCGAATTTCCGAAGTGTCGAAGTGCCGAAGTGTCGAAGTTGCCGAATTTCCGAAGTCTTGAAGTGCCGAATTGCGAAAATCCTGAATTTCGGAATGCCGAACCGAACCGAAATTTTTTCCCATGCACATGCCTAGAAATCAGGAAGTGATAATAAATTAAATATGCCCAAGTACTTTAGCAGTAACCCTGAAATTTTAGTCTTAAAACATTTTTTTGTTATCAGTGTAAGAGTGAATGGTATTTATCATCTTCAGTTCTAGATTGTATCATCTAGGACTGAAAATGTCATGGTAATCTAATGTCTCTAAGAGGTGCCAGGTTCGGTTGTTTGTTTTTTTTGGACAAACCTATTTGGGCATGAGAAGCCTTCACCCTCTCTTTTCCTGTACTCTTCCAGTTAAAAGCTGATATCCGTTTGCTTATTGGATGGAGACAAGAGCTACCTGTTTGAGGATCCACATTCCAGTCAATCTCCATCTGCAGTGCATTAAACCTTCCCTCTTCAACGGGAATCTGTACATCATTGATGAGAGATGGTACCACATGTTCCTCTTCACGGTTACCTTGACTCAGAACCTCTTCTTTAACAGCTTCTGAAACAGAAAATATAACATAAAAAAGAAGGCCAATTTTAATTTAAAACTGATGTAAAATGAACAGACAAAATGTAAATACTGCAAAGTTGGGGAGTTGTTTATGGCATGAATTTAAAGTATAATCTGTTATTTATTTATTTTTAAAAACAGACTACGTGCATCACAATCAGTTTGACGTCACCAAAATGTCTGTGAACCTTTGGGAATATATAATATAGTTTACACTTTTAGAATATTATTTATGGAACAGCTACTGCCTAATAGGCAAGAAGGCATGGTGATGCTAATCCAACTATTTCAGTTACAAACATACACAATATAGCATTTGTTGATTCTGATCAAGAAGCATTGAATTTCGATGCTTCTCTATGAAACTTGTGACTGGTTTATTTGATTGAATGCTTTGATTTAACCGAGAAATGGAAAAAAAATGTTGTGACTAGGAAGAAGATGTGGAATGGATTGGGCACAACTTGTCTAACAGCTAGATTCAAGGCACCTTTTAAATGATATTTAAACATTTTGCAGCAAGAAAAAAAAAGGGAGAGAGGGGTGAGAGCACAGGGCTGGATTTAAATGTGTGTAGGCACAGAATTCTATGGCAACCCCTGCTTTTCCTTCCTCCAATAAAAAAAAGATGTAGCAGATAAATGTGTTAATTTACAGGCATAAAAAAAATCTAAAGCTTTGAGTGCTCAAATTTGGGAATAAGAAGAGGATTTTTTTAGGTTTTGGAAAGGGTTAAATTTAGTGGAAGTGGAGTTTGATGGTCTATTTGCAACGTACACACCCTACAGTGGTTGACAGCAGAGCTGCAGTGGTCATTCTTCAATGAGCATTATTCAGTGCTGTTCCTGCTTCTCATGCAAGGCATTTCCTGTGTGAGAGGCTTTTAATGGGGAGACGGGAAGTGATCGCTTCCACTTCCTGTCCAGCCTCACACACAGACACTGGAGTTTTACACCCACTGTAAACTGTTTCTGTAGCTCTGCTATCTAGCACAGGAGGCTTACTGGACTACAGAGGACACTGGCCAAATCTCTTATCTCCCCAACTGCCAACTTAAGCTCCAAAAAGGCTCATTGTAAGTGCGGACACAAGTACCTCTTTCTGCCTAATGAGAAATCCATCCCTGGGGAGGCTAAGTGAGAATGGCAGAATATAAAATTAGGAGCAATAATATAGAGCAGGTAAAACAAGGTTGGAATAAACCTTTAACAGTTTGTTACCAAAATGGTATAATATAAAATTATATTTATTATTTCAAATGTTCTCATTACACGGAAAAAAAATTGGTAAATTAAGATCTGAGTTGCAAAATGTTGTCCAAAGAGATGAACAGAATAAATTCGAATTTTGTCATGTCTCCAGCTCTGTTAATTTGGCCTCCGTTTTGCAATTTATTTCTCTGTAGACGCCACATTATTGTGACATGAGCCCATTGTGGAACATTTCCCCTCTAAGTAACAGGTTTATTTACCAAAATGAGAATTCCATGTGAATTTCAAATTTAAAACCAGAGTAGATTAACTAAAAGTAGGGCAGCCTTTTCAAGTTCAGCTACTTTGACCTTAAATGTGAAATTCACTTTATAGTGTCACTGTCGTGAATAATCCAACATATGTATGTTGTCTGCATATTTTTTAGAAGTGCAAAAATGCATGTATGCATGAAGAACAAAAGATAAAGTGGCACGCTAAGCATCATAATTCCAAAAACTTATTGGAGTGACTCCACTATTGCTACTGCGCTAATGAAGACATTAAAGTCTGCGTTAGCCTGCCAAGCTATGGGCAGCAATAGCAGGCTGGGAGTGTTTGTTTAGAGGAATTATCCAAGCACCATAACCACTACACCAGTTAGCTCTGCTGAGCTAAGCCCTGCACCACTAGCATAGCTCAGACTGAGAGCTTTTGGCTTTATGGAAAGTAGTTAAGGCAAGGGGCAATACCCAGCAAGCCCCAGGTATGAAGTCAAAACTTTAAAATGGTTGGTTTGCTTACGGGGCAGTGCCAAGGCACTCCTGGCACCACAATCACTACAGCCCGCTATAATAGGTGTAGTGTTTGAAGTGTTCCTTTAAACCTCGCCCAGTGTTCTCAGCCAATCATTACCCCCAAAGTGTATATTACATCCAATGACTCACTATATTACCCTTTATAGCTTAGTGGGTGCTCTATAACTAGCTATATATCATACTACTAACAACTTGGGTGTTAAAAAGGGAATACCTGTTTGTATTGCAAAATTGGTCTAAAAAAAAAGCTCATTTAAAACCTGTAAAAAAATTTATTGAGTAATGAAAATAGAACAAAAGATGTAAAAATTGACTTGAATTGTCAGAAGAAAGGTTTCATTGAAATCCAGCCAGGGAAGGATCAGAAGCACTAAGATGCAAGATTTCACCCAATGGAAAAGTTTTTCCCTCATTGCTGTTAACTGACACTCTGTAGATGTATTCATTTTCTCTCTAGAACATTCTAACCCACCAATGCTATGAACGTGGGAAGAGCATTGCAAGGAGGAATAGGTAGGATCCATCACTGGTAGAATGACTTTGAATGCGTACACATTTGCTGTCTATAGAAAGGTTTGAGTTACATTGTGTCTCGTGAAAACTAAAAGAAGAAAAAGATGGGTATTTGCTAGATGTTTCCGGAAATTCACACTAAATAGAATCTATGTCTTGGAAAACAAAGAATGCTTGATCTAGCTTTAGCTTTGAAGACCAGCAATCTGGCTGAACAATGCAAGGAATAGGTAAACAGATACACAATATGGTTGATTGAATTTCAACTATGCAGGACAGATCCACTCTAGTACCCCAAAAACGTATATCCACAAAGACTTTTTAGGCTTATTCATACACCAGCCCTAAACAAAGTATAAATCATCAGGAATTCAATATGAATTTATTGGTTAAAAATAGTCAAACTGATCTAATTCTACAAGTAATCTATGTTTTTGAAATTCAATTTGAATTATTTTTTTATTTCTAACAATTTATGCTTTAGTGGGTAACAATGTTTGTCGATTATGAACAATCAGTTTATTGTAGTGTCCCTCGTTTTTTGGAGAGGGGGCTTCATACTATAATGGGTACCATTTATATTTAAAGGGTTACGCCAACCACCACGACCACTTCGGTGATTTCAAGTAGACACAGCGAGGGCGCAGTATTTCTGCTTGAAACACTGAACATCCACGCTGACTTAAGAATATTCTCCTCTTGCAAGCTTTGTTCAACCCGTCCTGCCATATCTGCGGTCTCAGCCTCCCTCCATTTCAGCTGCTATATTTTTTTCACAAATCTCCCCCCTCCCTCTGAGCCTTCTCACTAACTCTGACTTAACCTTGCTGGATCAGATGGCGCACATGCCCTCTGTGTTAGTGAAACAGTCCCATCACAGGCTTTTCTATGACAAGCCTGTGATTGGACCCCGTGACGCTCCCTTTGACATTGGATGGAGGTCAACGCCAGGACCTTCACCCGGCGCTGAATGTCGGGTAAGTAATAAAACCTTTTTTAGTATTTTAAGAGAGCTGGACCTATCTATATATGCCCAACAGGGCATTATGAGGAAAAACACCTCATTAGTTGTTAGGTTTGGAGGAATCTTTTTTATGGCTTTCTTTAGACAGACAAAATATATGACTACACAAATCATAGCAAAACATATTTGTCTGACACATATATTCATTGGATCCAGAAGAATGTTTTGAGCCTAGATATAGTCAAATTAGTGGGAGCCAGAATTCCTTGTTGTGTCGGTATGAAAGCCCCCAACTGGGTTATTCACTAATCTCCGAATTAAATCAAATTTAAATCCATATGGAAGAAATTAAGCTAAAGCATACAAGCAGTAACTATAGGTGAAGAATTTCTCCAGATTGGTTGTTTTGCTCTCATTTTTGACTTTTGGGTCTCAATTTGCTGTAATTCACAGGTTAGTGTTGGATAACCCTATTAGTGTACTATTACAATAGGTATTGCAAAAAAAATATTACAGAAGCAATATAAAATGCATAAACACATTTTAGTTATACAATGAAACAATGGCGTTTATTCACTAAACACGGACCCAAAAAACTAATTGCTCAATTTATGCAACAATAGCTGGTTTGCAAAACTTCTCCATCTCAGCATGAGTCCCAGCTTTGAAATTATAGCTTTGAATTTGCAAGTGGATTTCCAGCTCCATACAATTCAGCATTTGTTGAATAACCCCCAATATTTGGCATTACCTCCTTGCTTAACCTTTCCCTCTTGGTTTATTTTCTGGTTCTCAAACTGAACAAGCAAGGGGATAACCAAAAGCTCCTTTGGTGGTTCAGTGGCACACAACCTCCTTTTACGCCGCGGAACCCGTGTGGTTTCCTCCAAGATAGGAGGTAACTTTAAAGGTTCCTGTACCTGGGGAATAAAAAAAATATATATATATTTATAAAGCAAACTAAATCTACAGCACGTGTAATCAATGGAGTTTATCTAATAGGGTCATTGGAACTTCACCGGCCCAATGAAAATCCTATTTTCCGTCTATTTTACATAGTAATTGGTTGTCACCTTTGTGTTTGAATCCTTTGCTTCTGGTCCCACAGACTGTGGAATGGGGGGTAAAAATCCTCCTTCTGGGAGGGGAGGTTCCTTCTCATAATGTGCTTTTATAAGGTCTTGTTTACCTGGGAGACAATGACAATTAAATATAATTATACACCTACAAAATATTTGCTAGTTTGCAAACCTGTTGCATTAATTTACCAATAGCTAATGTGGATGTTGTACCATTAGTGATTACCGACTGTTTACATGCTACAAATTAGTAACATTTAGTTACTTTTAATAAGCAGCTAATGCACTTTTTTACACCTCTCGTAAAGTTACAAGACACTAAATTACCTAAAAAAAAAAAAAAAGTAACACCTGGCGTCCAAGATAGATGGCAAAAATTGCTATAGCTGACTAAAAATTACACCAGCCTCAAAGTCTAAAGATCAAAAGACAAGTTAACTCTCAATAAATCACCTATAAAAAAAATGTAATTTTAAACTGTACGTTTTTCTGGGAGTACATCTAGTTTGCAAAACTGTAAATGTGGTGGTCGGTATCAGTGGACATTTTAATGAAAAGCATAGAATCAAGTCTTATGTGGATAAACTAATAATTCAAGGAAGGACGTTAAGAAAACTTAGCTCTCTGACCTATCGCCTATCCGGCACTCGAGAGAACATGAACATCGCCAACTTGCACACCGATTGCCAAGACGGCACTATGTGCCAAACCCAGATAAGTACATACCCACCCACATTCTTATTGCAAGACTAAACTACAACACCCCTACCTTGTCATGCGTGTCCATTGGATACAAACTACGTGAGCAACATTCCTCACATATAACAATATGGCGGTAGCCACATTCAAAATCTATTCCCTCCATGTAAAAGGGCTCAACAGCCCGCACAAAAGGCGCCTAGTTGTCCATGCTATGCACAAGTCCAAAGCCGCTATCATATGTCTCCAGGAGACACACTTTTGCAGCCGCAATCCCCCACAAATACGCTCCAATCATTACCCCCAGGTATTCCATGCATACTCGCCCCACAAGTCTAGGGGTGTAGCCATCCTGTTCCACAAGGACTGGGTGTTTCAGGAAACAAAGAGACATACGGACACAACAGGTAGACTGCTAATTCTCACAGGTAACCTTAACGGTATGCTAGTCACAATCGCCTGGCTCTACGCCCCAAACGAGGCCCAGATCGCATTCATACGCAAATCCTTGAAATTAATAGACAAAATCCGGACAGGCCACATAGTTATTTGCGGTGACTTCAATAGCACCCTAGACCCGACCCTGGACATACAAAGGGAACATAACAAACCCCCAACCTCACACGCAGTCTCCACCTGCAGCGAATTAAGCAAAACAATCCTCACTAATAACCTTTATGATGCTTGGAGACATATCCGCGAGAGAGAGACTATACTTATTTCTCGCAGGTACATAGAACGTACTCCAGAATTGACCTATGTCTGGTAGACAAGGCCACACTGATGAACATCGAGGAAGTGCACATAGGCCAGAGGACCTGGTCAGATCACGCCCCATTGACAATCACATTCCGCTCCCTACACCAAGCCAGAGGCAGAGGGACGTGGAGACTAAATGAGAGCCTCTTAGACGACCCACAAGTGCTTGTTAACGTAACCAAAGAGGCATCCGACTACTACACACATAACGCGACTGACTCCATCCCAATTCAAACAGTATGGGTCGCGCACAAGGCAGTCATGAGAGGCATATTCATTGGGGAAGGCTCAAAACGCAAAAAACACACAAATGATACCCATAAAGCCCTACACCAAGAACTGACAAACTTGGAAGCACAAAACAAATCCAAACCTCGCAAATCCTTAACTGCGCGCATCACCGAGGTACAGAGGGAACTACACACACTCGAACTTATCACCACCGAGAGGTGGATGAGATCACTCAAACTCAAATACTACACGCAGAGAAACAAAGCGGGTAAACTGCTAGCCAACAAACTAAAAACAAAACAAATACAATCCAAAATCCCCTACATTGTATCTCCCACAAAAGGCAAACTATACAACCCACTAGAAATAGTCAATGAGTTAGCGGAGTACTATGACCGACTATACAATTTACAAAACGACCACCAGACATCACAACCGACCTCCAAAAATGTAGCTGACTTCTTGGACGATATATCCCTACCACAACTGTCACCTCAAGCCAGTGCACTACTAGACGCCCCATTTACAACTGATGAAATTCGTAGGGCCATCCTTTCCCTGCCCAAACATAAAGCCCCAGGCCCAGACGGACTATCTAATTGCTATTACCACAAACTGGAACCGACTCTCACAGCACATCTCACCAACCTGTTTAACGCCATAAAAATGTCAGGCACCCTCCCTACGGAAATGCTGGAAGCGAACGTAGTCACCCTTCCCAAACTGGGCAAACCACCCACATACTGCGAAAACTTACGCCCTATATTGTTACTAAATGCAGACATCAAGCTATATGCAAAACTCTGGGCGGTGAGACTAAAAACCCATCTCAAAGACTTAGTATCAATAGAACAAGCGGGATTCGTCCCCGGGAGGCAGGCAGGTGACAACACCAGACACTTTATAAACTTAATTAACTGGGCGAAATCAAGCCAACAAGCAGGGATTGTTCTGGCGTTCGATGCCGAGAAGGCTTTTGACCGCCTGAATTGGACATACATGGAAGCTACACTGACCAAAATGGGTCTCTCAACACAAACCCTAAGGGGCATTATGGCCTTGTACCAGTCCCCATCAGCGAGAATCTTTAACTCCGGTTTCATTTCAAAC
This sequence comes from Pelobates fuscus, assembly GCF_036172605.1. Lineage (NCBI taxonomy): Eukaryota > Metazoa > Chordata > Amphibia > Anura > Pelobatidae > Pelobates > Pelobates fuscus. The sequence continues at coordinate 54,847,515 of NC_086324.1, forward strand.
AAATTCCACATTAGCAACGGCACACGCCAAGGCTGCCCGCTTTCCCCGCTCCTGTTTATACTCTGTCTGGAACCACTTATATTGCACATTAAAAAACATCAGGGCATAGCTGGCTTATCCACTCCTGCAGGCACCCACAAAATAGCTCTGTTCGCGGACGACATCCTTCTCTACCTCACTAAACCTGCCTCCTCAATCCCACACCTGATGGCACTTCTCCTACAATACGGGCAAGCATCATACTATAAAAACAATCTAAAAAAAACTCAAGCACTCCCCATAAATATTACCTCAACAGAGCTACAATCACTCAAGATGCACCACCCCTTTGATTGGAGGAAAACCTCCTTAAAATACTTAGGAATCAATCTCACCAAATCACACAATCCGTTGTCCCAAGAAAACCATATCCCTTTAACCTACAAACTCCAAGCACAATTAGACGCATGGCAAAACCTTGAACTATCATGGTTAGTGAGAGTTAACACTGTTAAAATGATGGCACCACCCCATATCCTTTACTTATTTCGCACCATACCCATACCACTAGGGGCCAAGATAATCCAAAGATTCCAGAACATGTTTAACACATACATTTGGAAAAAGAAACCCCCAAGAATAGCCAGACGCCTCACGTGGTTATCTCTGAACAAGGGAGGTCTAGGTACTCCAAACGTGAAAGCTTATTACAGGGCGGCAGCTCTAGCACAAGGGTTAGACGCGCTGTCACGCACCACCCCCCATATCTGGACCCCCCTAGAAAATGCATGCATAAGGCCGTACACGGTACAGTCTATGTTAAGATCATACCATGCATGGGATCCACACGAACGTAAGCCCCTGGCCAGTACGAAGTTCTTAATCGACAGTTGGAGAAAATGGGCTCACTCGCTCACAGGTGCGGACAACATTCTGTACTTTGCCCCGATACACACAATCTCAGAATTGACAGAAGATATCAATGTAGATCCATGGAAGCAACAGGGAATTAATTCGATATCCCAACTATTTTCGAAAGACGGTATCAAGCCATTCCCAGTCCTTCAGAGAGAATTTGAACTCCCCCATAGGGACGTTTTCACATACCTCAGAACCAAACATCTTCTCCAATCCCTTCACACGCGCCACAGCGACGAGTCACAACTGACGACTTTTGGGTTATATTGCATAGGGAAAAAAACACAACTAAAACCGCTATCCCTATGCTACTCAGCATTAAACGACGCAGACCCTTTCCATAAACACAAATACATGGAACAATGGGAATCAGACCTAAATACCATTATCCCTACTCCACTATGGTTACAGGCGATTCAAACTACAAGAAAGGTGTCTCATAGTCTGACTCTTTGGGAAGTATACTATAAGATACTGATGAGGTGGTACTTCGTGCCTACCAAATTAGCAAACATTTACCCTTCTGTACCTGACATGTGTTGGAGATGCCATCTCCATAAGGGAAACATGAGACACGTATTCTGGGACTGCCCCTTGTTAAAGGGAATATGGCAAGCAATAGCCCAAGCTGTTGAATTGTTAACATCACGTAAAATACCGTTCACACCGGAATGTTATTTGCTCCATCTTTCACCTGAATTGCTTGTAGATAACAATAGATGGGTGATTATACACCTACTGACAGCAACTAAGACCAGCATAGCCAGTCACTGGAAAAGTACACAGGTTCCTTCCCTTCTAGAAGTGTGGAACAGAATTGACGCTATCGCTGACTATGAAGGCATGGCATACAGGTTGAAAGGCCAAACAGAGTTACATGCTAAAAGGTGAGCAAACTGGCAGCTGCACCAAACAAGTGAAAAATCTCAAATACACAGCGTTACATTAGATCCATCCACACGACCATAGGATAACTACGACACACCAAATTACTAGATGATATATTTACCTCAATAAACACTCTCGAGCAACACCGTTATATATGCCGGGATACGACTGAGATATTAGTATTCAGGGACGCAGCCTAAGTATACCATTCCCCCTTCCTCCCGTATCCTTCACTCCCACCCCCTGTGTCACCCTCTTTCCTATTACCGTGGTACATTTGTTTTCCATCTGAAATATAGCAATAAGTGTGAATAACGACTAGGGAAGATGTCAATATTATAGACATCACCAGCTACACCACTGTTAGCATTTCAGATGCTCACCCTATCATAGAACACGAATGTTAGATCTGACAATTGCATAAATTAAAGGACCACTCTAGTGCCAGGAAAACATACTCGTTTTCCTGGCACTAGAGTACCCTGAGGGTGCCCCCACCCTCAGGGACCCCCTCCCACCGGGCTCTGGAGAGAGGAAGGGGTTAAACTTACCTCTTTTTCCAGCGCCGGGCGGGGAGCTTTCCTCCTCCTCTCCATCTTGATCGCGACGTCATTGGCTGAATGCGCATGCGCGGCAGGAGCCGCGCTCGCATTCAGCCGGTCGCATAGGAAAGCATTTACAATGCTTTCCTATGGACGCTTGCGTGCTCTCACTGTGATTTTCACAGTGAGAAGCACGCAAGCGCCTCTAGCGGCTGTCAATGAGACAGCCACTAGAGGATTTGGAGGCTGGATTAACCCTCATTATAAACATAGCAGTTTCTCTGAAACTGCTATGTTTATAAAAAAAAGGGTTAATCCTAGAGGTACCTGGCACCCAGACCACTTCATTAAGCTGAAGTCGTCTTGGTGCCTAGAGTGGTCCTTTAACCCCTTAAGGACCAAACTTCTGGAATAAAAGGGAATCATGACGTGTCACACACGTCATGTGTCCTTAAGGGGTTAAGCGTTTATATTGTTTATTATGATTGTATAAATCCATTGCTCTGGTTGAACATGCAATGCTATTACACTGAACTGTACCTTTTACCCTCCCCACTTTCCTTTCTGTACCCCATGTTACTACTTTTTTCGTGTGAAAACAATAAACACAAACATTGAAAAAAAAGAAAACTTAGCTCTGCATTTCACATGGACCACCAATAACACTATGCATGATGAGCTCTATTGTAGGGATAGCCAACAGGAAACCTTCCAGCCGTTGTAGAACAACAAGCCTCATGATGCTTTGCTAGTCCTTAAGGTGTTGTTCTACAATTGCTTGTTGTCTCTACAGAAATTGTCAGTCAAACACAAGAATTGCTAAATATTTTAAAGTGGCACTGTCACCACCGGATTTGGAAAGACCCCAGACGGTGACATTATTATTATGTTATTATTTATATAGCGCCAACAAATTCCACAGTGCTTTACAATGGGTGGACGAACAGACGTGTAGTTGTAACCAGACAAGTTGGACACACAGGAACAGAGGGGTTGAGGGCCCTGCTCAATGAGCTTACATGCTAGAGGGAGTGGGGTAAAGTGACACAAAAGGGAAGGATAGTACTAGACCAGGGGTAGGCAACCTTCGACTCTACAGATGTTTTGGACTACATCTCCCATAATGCTTTTACAGCCATATTGCTGGCAAAGCATCAAGGGAGATGTAGTCCACAACATCTGTAGAGCCGAAGGTTGCCTACCCCTGTACTAGACTAATGACATTTGCAAGAGAGGAATCAGTCGGGAGCTATTAACATAGTGACACAGCCGCTGGTAGTGGACATTTTAATGAAAATCGTGGAATCAAGTCTTATGTGTATAAATACAGGATAAATACGGGACCCTCCATAGACAGAGCCAATGCCCTGCAGCCAATACCCTGTCGGGATTGACACTGTAGCTCGGTCCAGGGTTTAGTAACTATTTTATCTCTGTATATCTCTTGACTGGGTTGGAATTTCAGTTAAATTTTTCAGGCAGGGTGACAGTGCCGTTTTAATATATAAATTGTATTTTGCATATTACTTAATCCTCTCATCATCATCATCATCATCATCAAAACCATCTTTGAATCTGGTTACTTACCATACTGATACCTTCTTCTTCCATGAAATGACCCACCATAGTACGTTGTGCGGGACTTAGCATGTGTAGGTATAATTTGTTCTTTCCAAAAATAATCCGTGACATGTTCGTTTGGATCAGATGTGATAACCTCTTCAGATCCCTGACTCTCTGGAAACTCTGTCTTCTCAAGGGTAGAACATATTGCAAACATGTCATTAGCTTTGTAAAATATAGCAGAAAAGAGTCATTATTTTGTAGAAACGTGTAGGTTGGTGAAGTGCTTTAGGGGATAACCAATTTCTTTCTATCTTACTTTATAAATGTGAAGAAAAAAGTGGAAGGTGATTCTTCTCATTGCGAAGAACCCTAAACCTTCTCTATGTGAAGCATTACATTAGTGTCAAATATGTTTAAAGGAGACCCTCTTGCAACTGGATTACAGGTAAACAGCCTCTATTTTAGTAGAACAAGAAGGGGGAACAAGAAGTCTACAGCAACTATTCAACATTACAGTGTTAGAAATAAATATATTTATTTTTCTGTGATATATATAAAATGCATCCCTGTCTAGAAAATAATATTCTGTAGAGTAGCTGAAGAGACAGACAGAGCGCTATTCTGTTACCCCAGATCCTCTGCCAGCATATTAATATGAGGAGAGAAACAAAATAAATGGCGGCAGCTGCAAATGGCGCATTAGATACGATGGCCATATAATGTGAATTCGCCAGAGCGACATTCGCTTCGCTGCGACAGGGATGCTAGGCTTGGATTCTGTATACAGTAAAGCTGTACCTCGCATCTTAGTCGTATATTAGTATGCCAATTTTCTGTCCTTGCTTATTGACCTATATGTTGTGTAGCGAAAATATTTTTCAGCTTCAAGGTTTCAGTGCATTAGATTTGATGGTGCATTAGATTTGAATAAACACGGTGTATAACACTCAAAAAGATATATGACACTGGAGCATGTATCAGGGAAAATAATGCCATTCAGGGCTCTGTAGAAGTTTATAAACCATCCAACTGTCAGTCCTCTCTCTAGATAAGTCCTTATGAGTAATATGTGAGCTATGTTATCTGTATGTGAAGTTGGAACACAGGAGTTCATGTAGAAATACAGCTACCCACACAGTGGTTACATATCATTCCATTTCTTCTTATAATGTATCATATTATTTTGTATTGTAGTTATTCTTTGCTAGACATGTGGTCCCCATCAAAAACTATGGAATGTTGATTAAACGTCCCCCACCCTTCCCTTCCTTCTTGCTTAATGTATGCTTTGTAGTTTAGAAAGTGGTTGTGACTCACTTGTGAGCTTAGAATTTCAAATTTAAAGGGACACTGCAGGTACTGAAACGGCTTCATCTCAAGCGGTTATTGTGTCTGGAGTCCCCTGGTGCCATCCTTTTATTCAGCTTTAAACAGTTTTTAATGTTTTTAAGTAAGAATCCTCGGCAGCTCATACACACTTTGCTGCTTGGGCTAATGAGGACATATTAGCCTGAGCAGTAATGGAAATGGATTGGCATTCAGCCTATCACAAAACCATTGATGGTTTGACTAAAATAAAGTGTGTGATCTCTGACTTAAGTGTACCTCTGGTAGGTGCCAGGCTATGGATGGTCGTGGGACTCTTATTTAGTGTTAACCTGCTCATAAATTGATGAATGGAGGGAAAATCAGGGGACTCCAGGCACTATAACCACTTCAATGAGATGACATCTTTATAATGTCAATAGAGAAGGATCAGATTCCTCTGTTATTTATAACTTCCCCATATTCTATCTGCCGTCAAGCACATTGCACTAGGGGCACTCGCGTTCTGAAACAGCAATGTAACTGTTACTATAAGCCCAGAGTGAATCTTTTTGGGGGCCAACATGGCAATTAATTGCCCGTGTCTCCCTTCACAGCTATTTACTTTTGCAGGTGGGGTGCACTATATAATATAAAAGTTTTGCACTATGCAAACTGGGTTTCTAGTAAAATATATTTATAATGTGATCAACTTCTATATTGCTGGCATACAGGTTCAGACACCTATTCAGTGTTTTCCTAAGGTACAGAGTAGGGGTCTGCAACATGTGAATTTGGGTAACTTCTTATTGGGTAGAAACATTGGTAAGTATATAATTAAATGTGATTTGGGCTTACTAACATGTAGCCGTCTGTTTTAGGTTGCATTTTGTCCAACATAGTTGCATTTAGATATTTGTCAAGAATTCTGTCTGCATTGGCTTGTCTGCTAGATTGATCAAACTAATCAAATAGAGGTCCAATCACAAAACAAGGTGCAGACAACCACTTTGCAAAATTAAGCTCGAAATAATCAGAGTCTGAGATGCTTTTGCAACTTTCTTTGAGAGGTCTAATAGAACATAAAAAAGGTGAAAGTATATTTAATATTACAAAACTCTACCTTTTGAGCATCAAATCTCTCTTTCCTTTTCCGTGATTTCTCACTTCCACTTGCTGCCGTTGGTTCTGCACTGACCTTCCTCAGGTTTCCACTGTAAGGTATGGGTAAGTCTATGTTCCTGATGGATTCTTTATGGATTTCCACGTTATAATGACTTTCTTCCTCATTTTCAGCCTCTTCTTGGACAGGTGTACAGCGACCTGTGGAGGACAATCAGTGAACCCTCTCACTCTATTGTACAGCACAACAGAATGTGATGGCGCTATATAAATAATAAAATAATAATAATAATTGTACTAGAGGAGGTATGTACATAACAATTCAAGTATGAAAAAATAAAGAGGTTTCTGCAAGCTGAGCAATTTGATTTATTTTGCTACCACATGTTGAGAGGGTTAAAAGGAACACTCCAGGCACCAAAACAATTTAATTTAAATGATGTTGTTATGGTGCCAAGAGGCACCTGGGTGCATTCCTATCTTCAAGGATTAAACCATTTTCAAACAATTTAACCCCAAAGTTGCCACCAGCATTCGGCTTCTAAAATTTCAGATTCAGTATAAGCTGAGTGCCGCTGGGCAGGGGCCACTGATTGTCAGCCAATCCCTGACTCCCCATTCACAAAACTGTCTTGATAACGATATAAAGGTTTAACTGGTTTATAAAATGATTTAACCCCTGAAGGTAAGAATGCGCCTGGGGGCCTACTGGAACCATAAGTTTTTTTATTTAGATGAAGTTGTTATGGTGCCTTGTGATGCCAATGCTGTCCCTTTAACCCCTTAATGACACATGACATGTGTGACATGTCATGATTCCCTTTTATTCCAGAGGTTTGGTCCTTAAGGGGTTAAAGAAATACACAAGCAAATATCAGCACAGAGATCCCTATGTAATTAAATAAAACATGTCAAACCATGGCATTCTCAATTTCCCATCTAAACTCCTTCATGGGATTTCTATAACTTAGCTACAGTTTGGAAAGATATCAGCGTGCTGCTCCCAAACAAGTGAAATTGGGAAGTTTGCTGTTACACACAGTAACGGCTTGAAATAGTCCACCTCTGTCACTGTCATTGTTTTGATACAACCTGTGCCAATCAAAATCATGTTTATTTATCCAACTTAATTTCAAGGCACTGTAGGACGGCTTGTATTCCATGGAAACTTGAATGAAGGCCTGAATGCGTCAGTTTATAATAACCACGTTTATAGAGTAAATAATTGGACAGAAGATTATAGAGTAAATAATCGGACAGAAGATTTTATACTTGTAGATCCTTTTCAGTTCGCTTTCTAAGGCTGTAGCTGCCACCTACGTAAATAAATATCTGTGAAAAGAAATCGGTGTTGAATTAAGTTACACTGCCACACCACTTCTCTTAAAGTACTGATCAAAGCGGCTGTATCTGGAACGCAGAGCTATAAACAAGAACATGTTTTACAATCCATGGAATGTCAGCATAGCAGGGATTTCATAACTCGTTGACTGGACACGTTTCTGAATTTTACTTCGGTAGCTTCATTAATCCTCCAAACCAATATTTTACACAACACTAAACCTTGCGATGGTTAGTTCTATAAAATTATTATGCAATGCTAAAGTGGCAATACACAACTCAAACTTTATATAAGCTTGAGGATTTAATGGTGAAAACCAGTATGAAATTATAGCAATCCTGACCTTGGCCTGCAATCTAAATCGTATTGAAGATCTACAGCTGTTTTTATAGATTGCTCTGTGTGAATGCTATACATTATCTATAAGGGAGAGGGGGGGGGGGGGGGGACACAAAACCAGGAATTTTTGTTGATACCAGAACTGGTGAAGGCATCTTGATGGGTCCATTGAGGGAGGGGAAGAGAGGCGAAGACAGGGCTGCACTGATATTTTGAGGGAGTAGATGACAGATCTTGATGTCTCCTGGTGTTTTCTGGTACATGTGTTGTGAGATGTTGAAGGTGCACAGAGTCTCTGAGGCTTCCTAAAAATACAAGAGGAAATATCAGCAAAAAGATGACAATGAAATTACACAGCAAAAAAAGTCAAACGAGAGCATTCTCGATGCCCTGTCTTTAAGGTCGAAACTCTTTCATGGGATTTCTTTAACATAGTGAGAGACCACCGGGGTTGCAATATAAAATAATTCCACTGCCCTTAATAAGCATATATAATACACAATGGAACATACACTTGCTCTCAACTAGATATGTCATGTGTTATTAATTTAAGCTTTTGCGTTGCTTGTGTGCTTTCTGAACACAGATGTTTTTCCCATCTCAAGTTGATGTCGTATTATAAACAAACACTATATTAAGCCAGTGCAAATATGTGCTTGAATGTAAATATCAGCCTTACTATTATATATATATATATATATGCACTGTAGCTTGCTTCCTTTCTAAAAAATAAGGTATTACACTATTTAACAGTGTATGGTTCATTGACAAGTTTAGGACACAAGCATGATGAAGATGAAAAGATTGAGAGTTGATCTATATCAGGGGTCAGCAAACTATGGCACACAAGGTGCCAATGCAAGGCTGCAAGACCCAAACTTGCCGGGGAGATCTATGGATCTCATCTGAAGCTAGCCTCAAAGAGGTCCCAGTACGACTTCTTCAAATGAGATAAACCAAAGGTGCTGTGTCCATGTAAGGCGCTAAAGGTAATTTTTCATCAAAAGTTTGAAAAGCTGCTCAACACTCGTGTCAATACCTCTTACTTAACACAAAAACATGCAAACCAGATAGTGAAATATTGTTTGAGTGGTGGGAACTTTAATTTTTAAGGGTAAGTGTATACATTTAGTGCTCCACTGTTTTTTGTTTGATGTGGTGGGTTACCGCCACTCAAACAATATTTCACTATCCGACTTCTTCAAATATCTCATAGTGCCCTATTACAGCCAGCAGCGAGGGCAGCCCATAATTTACTCGTGGCAGCACTGGTAGTAATTGATCACTTACTCCCAGCACTTATGAAGGAGAATCCAAGCGGAAGGACAGCAGCTACCAAAAGTACCTGCGTTTGTCCTATACTGAACCAGCCTGGACCCCCAAGGAAATCACCCTCCTGCTGCTCAGTGGTAAGCAACAAGGAGGGTGTCTAAAAAGAGCAGTATATCAATGAGTGGGTGTAGTAGTGTATGTTTTACCATATATAACAGTGTGATTGTGTATGTATTTAGCACTGTGTGTGAGTCTAGCAGTGTAGGTGGCAATGTGTAGCTGTATGACCTGGCAGTGTGCATTGGAGAGGTACCACAAATACCACAAACTGTCCACGCACACACACATTATAGCACACCTAAAAATAAATTATGTTAGTCCAATAAAAAAGGTATTACAAGATACAAATTGTATCGTTTTCTTACATCTGGACTAATACGGCTACAATCTCTCTCTCTTAATATATAAATATACATATATATATATATATATATATATATATATATACACATATATATACATACACATATATATATATATATATACACACACACACATATACATACATACATACACACATACATATATACATACACATTTTATTTTTTGCTTACAGATATACTAGAAGCCATGGGACATGAAAAAAATCAGAGGCCCCAAGACCAGTGGTGTAAAATATGTAAATTCTTCCTTGTGGATATGTGTTTCTGTAGTGTTACATCTGTGTATGTACTGGGTTAGAGCCCTGCAATGCCATGTATATGGATCTCTAGGGAGGCTGACATCAATGCTTGTGATATAGGATGTGTTCCATTTGCGTCTGAAGTTTGATTCAATTCACTTCATTGCCAGGTTGGACATTGGTTAAGTTCATTGCTTTGTACTCTCTGTGATTTATGATGTGGCCTGATGCCTGGATAAATAGGTTCAAAAAGTGAAACAGATTGGGAAAAATCCACAGTCAATAACATTTAAAACTACTTTACCAGCTGCTATACATTATTCCTTTTTCTACAATCTGTCGAGAAGCCATTCGTCTTCATGACAGTACTCTGCTTGTTATATTAGGATGTTGGAAAATAATTCCTATTTTGTATTCGGTTTTTAGAATATTATAGACAGTCAGGCCAAAAGGTTTTCGGATGCTTTTCCACCTGCATAACTTCAGTGTTAAAATAAACTAAGCATTGTATAGTACTTTATTACCGCTTTTTAAATATGCTTTCATAAACCACAACTAATTACTAACCAGCTGTTAACTTATTATCTCTAGAGGATTGTCTTGCTTTTACTGCTCCTGGCGCTAATTATCTTTACGAGACACCCATTAGGCTTACATACCTATGCACGTACCATTCGCCATGGTCATCAGGCCAGGGTTTAGCGTAATCACTTATTCTCACAAAATTAGCATATCCACCAAACCTAACTTGTGATGGAGGGCAAATTAGCCTCATTAATGCCAGAGATACACAGCATGTTCCTTGTAAAGCACATTACTGACTAACTAACATATTCAGGGAAGTGAAATTTGTCTATTAAAAGAGCAAAATGTCTACGCTTTCAAAATGTCATTGCCAAGTTTCCAACTTAAATTATATGTATCAGCTGAAAAGTATAAAGGGTACAATAAACCTTTAATATCAGATAGTGGTCATTCAAGAAAATAAAATGGTCACAATGTTTCAACCAAGTGCTGGCCTTATAACAGGCCACCAAATAACACTATTTCACCTGGTCAATGTTGTCGGTTTGAGAAACAAAGTGTTGCTTTATTCTATTTCAAAGTCAGGGATTCACATAAGCTAATATATCTTTAACTATAGTGCTGGGAGTCTCCCGGATCACCTGTACACCAAAGGAGAATGGCACTAGGCTCACTCTCATCCCATACTCCATGCATGACTAGCATTTGATGTATTTCCCCCACCACATTCCCGGATAAGCTGAGTAAAGTGACTACTGGAATTTCACAACATATTATTCGGATTTAGTCATTTTGGAGCAAGGTAAAATCATGACGGACAGGCAGCACTGTCTGAAGCAATACACTTTGTTATTAGAACAATTGATAAATAACAAGGTTATCACTGGTGATATAAATTCCTTTGAAAAGCAGTCCATCCATGAGTTGAATTCTGGTAATATATCACATGGACTAGTACATATATTGGGAGATTACCAGGAAAGGATGGCAGGTGGGTAATTACCTTGTCGGTCACTAGCATACAGGGGTTGTGGTTTGTAGCCTTACAATACCATTCTTTCTTTCTAAAACCTGACTCCTGATTTCCAACAAGGCATGTAAATAGTCCCTCATATTAAAGATTATTTATTCCATCATGTTTCCAGGAAGGTGTACGCAGACATTTATTACTCCCTAGAGTCACTAATTACTCTGATGGAACTCCCTGGGGCCATAGAAGCTTCCCTAGTGGATAAGGCCTCCATACCAGATGGCTTTCCCTTAAGGTATTATTTCAGACATTCTGTTCCCTAGGCCTAGTTTCTAAAACATTTTAGATTATAATCACATCACCAGAACTTCGACAATACACTTCAAAATAAATAGGTGGGAAATGAGAAAGCACATTCACAAATAGTGATAGTCCCTGCAGTCTGCTTAAGTTACAGACATATACCTTAAATAAATGAAGATGTGATCACAAGCTCGTTCGAGCTGGGTCCTCATCAACCTATTGATTCTATCAAAACGTGTAATTGTTTTTGTCTCAATTGTTATATTCCCATCTTTATACTACTGAGCAGTGCTTGGGAATAAGTTGGCGCTTTATAAATGCCAATATTAATACAAATGTGAAAGTACTAGCAAAAGCCTTAGAAGCTAGTATTAAATGTTTCCTGGTATTTCTGGTGTTCTTAGATAAGTTGAGTTTTGTCCGCGGTAGAGACCAAAGACACAACGAGATCACTAAATTTCACTAAGTATTAAACGTGCAGCACTACAGGACTACAGAGAGAACCTCGTACTCTCTACTGAAGCTGAGAGGGCCTTTGATCTGGTAGGTTGAAATACATAAGTAGATAATTGCTGCAGTTTTTAATGATATCCTATTATTCTTACAACACTCCATTAGGAGCATTCTAAACCTTCCACAGAACATTTAACTAAAACCTAAAATGGAACTTCCCCTAGGAAGGTATCAGATCACCCAGAAAAAATAGAAAGAAATGGGATCCGTGTGAAAATGGGTGTAAAAGGGAATAAACACTAGGCATGTGCATGGGGAAAATTTTCGGTTCGTTCGGCATTCCGAAATTCGGAATTTTCGCACTTCGGCAACTTCGGAAATTCGGCATCTTCGGTAATTCGGTCGGCACATCGGCATTTCGGCACTTCTATTGCAGCCGTTTAGTAGATAACTCCCTAATTCCCATGGTATTAGGGAGTTATCTACCAAAAGGCTGAAAGACCTAAATTTACTAATACTAAGTAAAAAGGAATTAGTATTAGTAAATTTTGCCCCTACTCGCTATACCGCGAGTAGGGGCATGTCTAGTAAACAGTGAGCAGCCTATGGCTGCTCACTGTTTTTTAAAAAAAAATGTCCCCATTCCCGAGCCCCCACCCCTGAGCGGCGGGTGGGGGCCCTAAATTATAAAATGGGGGGACCTAATGTTCTCCCCCCTGGCCCCCACCCCTGAGCGGTGGGTGGGGGCCCTAAATTGGTATAAGGGGGGACCTAATGTCCTCCCTCCTGACACCCACCCCTGAGCGGCGGGTGGGGGCCCTAAATACTAATAAAGGGGGGGACCTAATGTCCTCCCCCTGGCCCCCACCCCTGAGTGGTGGGTGGGGGCCCTAAATAGTAATAGGGGGGGACCCAATGTCCTCCCCCTGGCCCCCACCCCTGAGCAGTGGGTGGGGGCCCTACAGTAAAATAAGGGTTGGGACCTAATGTCCTCCCCCCTGGCCCCCACCCCTGAGTGGCGGGTGGGGACCCTAAATACTAATAAGGGGGCGGACCTAATGTCCTCCCCCTGAGCGGCGGGTGGGGGCCCTAAATACTAATAAGGGGGACCTAATGTCCTCCCCCTGGCCCCCACCCCTGAGAGGTGGGTGGGGGCCCTAAATAGTAATAGGGGGGGACCTAATGTCCTCCCCCCTGGCCCCCACCCCTGAGAGGTGGGTGGGGGCCCTAAATAGTAATAGGGGGGGACCTAATGTCCTCCCCCCTGGCCCCCACCCCTGAGAGGTGGGTGGGGGCCCTAAATAGTAATAGGGGGGACCTAATGTCTTCCACCCTGTCCCCCACCCCTGAGCGGCGCGTGGGGGCCCTAAATCCTAAAAGGGGGGGACCTAAGGTCCTCCCCCCTGGTCCCCACCCCTGAGCGGCGGGTGGGTGCCCTAAATACTAATAAGGGGGGGACCTAATGTCCTCCCCCCTGGCCCCCACCCCTGAGTGGCGGGTGGGGGCCCTAAATACTAATAAGGGGGGGACCTAATGTCTTCCCCCCTGACCCCCACCCCTGAGCGGCGGGTGGGGGCCCTAAATACCAATAGTGGGGACCTATTGTCCTCCCCCCCGGCCCCCACCCCTGAGAGGCGGGTGGGGGCCCTAAAAATATGCCCCCCCCAGGTGACTAGGGGTCCCCAAACCCCTAGTCACCCCCTCCCCCCCCAATAAAAATGATCCCCTACCTACCCCTACCTACCTACTCACCCTAAAAATAATGAGGGGGGGACATTTAACTAAGAACCTGTAAAAAAAAAAAAAAAAACTTCCCATTCGATGTTTTCTTTCTTCTAAAGTCTTTAAGCCCCCAAAAAAGGCCAAATAAAAAACCATAATAACCAACGCAATAAAAAAAAAAAAACGAGCAAAAAAAAAAATATATTCCTTCTTCACCCATGGAGGGCTCCGCGCAGACTGAGCTCTGCAGGGCGGGGGAAGGCTTATAAAGCTTCGCCCCGCCCTGCAATTAGGCTCAGAGCACTCTGATTGGTGAGTTTAAGCCATCCAATCAGAGTGCTCTGAAAGGTAAATGAAGAGACTGACAGGTAAGTCTCTACATTTACCTGTCACAGCACTCTGATTGGTTGGTTTGAAATCCACCAATCAGAGTGCTCTGTGTCATTTTACACAGCGTGGGAAAGTTCTTTGGAATTTTCCCACGCTGTGTAATTTGACTCATAACTCTCTGATTGGTGGATTAAGTAACCAGAGAGTTATGAGTCAAATTACACAGCGTGGGAAAATTCAAAAGAACTTTCCCACACTGTGTAAAATGACACAGAGCACTCTGATTGGTGGATTTCAAACCAACCAATCAGAGTGCTGTGACAGGTAAATGTAGAGACTTAAGAAAAGAAAATCTTACCTGCGCTTTCTCCTTAATCCCTACGTATATTTAGACAAATGGAGGTCATTTAGTTACTCCAATGGCCATTGGAGGGAATGCCCGCCTGCCAACGTCAAGGCAGACCCCCCTAAGCGGGTCCTAACACTGACCCTTCAGCCTGCTTCCTTGAGCTTCTGGCAAAGATATCTCTAATGAGACAGAAAGGGGTATTTTTTATATACACCCCTATACTTATTAACCCTTAATAGGGAACACATGGGATGGGCAGCAGCATTGTAACCAGGCTGTGTGATACAAAGTAAATACAAATACAAAAAGAGAAGTCCTGCGCTTAGTCCCATTACTGCTGGGCCAGCAGCAAGGACTACAGGTGGGCATTCCCTCCAATGGCCATTGGAGTAACTAAATGACCTCCATTTGTCTAAATATACATAGGGATTAAGGAGAAAGCGCAG